>NC_063188.1:23391954-23695152 GCF_023159225.1 Perognathus longimembris pacificus
CATATATTTGAAGTTGAATTATATAATTTATCTAGACATAGAAGATGCTTGTGGTCTTTTATTTCATGTGAGTTTCTAGAGTGTTTTTATACCAGAAGAAACTCTAAGGAATCATTAAAGGGGAGTACAGGGAAAGAAATTTTGGCCTAATATTACAATTGCTGGGGAAAAAATTAAAATCTAGTTTCTTCAAGTGGTTTATTATTATTATTATTATTTTCAACATACCATGTGAAATTTTTCCCTTTTTCTTTTGCCTTTATTTCCCACGGTTTTACCCCTAATATCACTGTAAGTGATTTTAATACCCTGGATATTGTATATACGTGTATTGGAACTAGGGAAGGGAAAGGGAATACCAAAATGGAAAGAAAAAGGATCAAAAGACAGACCAATGCAACAACAATACTTATAAAACTATATGGTTTAAATCAACTGTACAAATCATGGGGTGGGGAGGAAAATGGGGAAGGAGGAGGGGGGAAATGAGGGAGAAGGTAACAAGTTGGATGAGAAATGTACTCACTGCCTTATGTATGAAACTGCAACCCCTCTGTACAGCATTTTAACACTAAAGAAATGAGAAAAAGAAAAATAAATAAAATCTAGTTTCTTCATTGGAAAGCTTTAAAATAAATCTAGAACTACATGTTCCTGTATCTGTGAACAGTTTGTCAAATAAGCACATTCTGAGTAAAATTTTGTGTGGTTTTGATAATTATTTTATGCAAATGTAAAATCAGAGCCTTGGGAAATCCTTAGTTTTGAATATTCATGACTAAAAAGGATGATGTTGGGAAATGAAGAAGTGAGTGCAGAAGGTTAAACACGTTGCTTAGGGTTACAGACAGGGAATTTAGGAATTTAATTTTAGGTATGCTAAATTTGAGGTGATATGGCAGAGTGAAAGAAAGCTTATAACAGTACCTAAACACAGAAGTCACAGAATGTAAGTTCAATTCTTAAGTTTACTATTCAATAATCTAATTTTAACTTACTTATAATATTTAAAACTTATCCATGCTTTTTATTTAATCTGTATAATGAGGATAACCATAGTGCAAGTTCAAAAAAAGGGAGAAAAGGCACGAGAAAGGGTAGACAAAGAGGTGTCTCAGTACCAGCACAGGTTTATTAGTGGGGGAAAAAACCTATAAAGGGAAGCCTCAATCTTCAGATTGCATGCAATCTGAAACATTTATAGTGGATCTGAAAGAATGCTAGAATTGTCCACTGGAGGTTGTTTGAGAATGACTAATGGTGGGATAAATTATGGTAAATAAAGTCGCAGGTGGAAGCAGGGAGAAAGCCAAACGGGGGTATCTGCTCAAGATCCAGACTGGGAGTAGATTTTGGTCTGGTGTCTGCCGAGTGATTTTTATCAAGTCTGGGAAAGAGGGTAAGGTGGGAGTGTTAGAGAATCAAGGGAGTGTTCTGAGGCCCAAGATGAGGGCATCTGTCAATTTACACCTAACACAAAGCACCAATATTGTACATATCAAGAATTAGCAGAAACGAAGTACATGGAATAGCTCATGGTAGTGCTCCATAAATAGTCATATTAATGGTATTGCTTTGGTTCTGTTGATTTTGATATATTTAGGAAGAGAATCCAACAGATATTTATAAGAACAGAAACCAATTGCTCAAAGATTACATCTGGAAAGATAACTTCCAGAATTTGGAATTTATTAGAATAGTGGAAGGAAGTTTCAGGTGAAAGGTATTTAAATTAAGTACTAAAGATTATAAGAGGAATAGGGCAATGACCCTAAAAACTCAACTTTTAAAAAGAAGCATAGTTATAAAAGGAAGTAAAACGGGGAGGAGAATAGAAAGGGCATGAATGTCATGATGATTTTCAAGAGAAAGGAAACCTGTGGGAGAAACCATCCCCCCTTACTATTTCAGAGAGTTCCATCTGCTCTTTCAGCTCAAGCAATAAATTTCCTCTCTCAGTTTCCTTTCTCATTATACAGTCAGTGGAATGACTCAGCAGTTTTCCAACTCAATTATTTTTCTAACTCCTCCTTCTGATTTTGTGCTTCAACATCTCTTACTTGTTTTTGTTAATGGGCCTCTCTCCCCTTCAAATAGTGTAAGGATGGGCTATGCAATTTTCACAGAGGGCACAATTGTCCTCAAAGAGAGAACAAACAAAAGGTTCTAATTTCCTCTACATCTGGACTCAGCATGATCTTTTTGATGACCTACTCCCTGAAGTAAATTTTCCATTGTGGCCTCTAATTTTGTACATAAGATTTTTCTCAAGGTTACAATCTGGTTGCAGGTGCAAAAAAAATTGCATGTGAGGGAAAAATATTTGAAATGTATTCTATGGTTTAGGAAGCTGTCTCTGCTAATCTACTTAAATACTTATTTTTTTCTTTACTACAGAAAATGTGTAATATGCTGGTGTGGCAATTGCAGTTATGACAAGGACAAAGGTTTCAGGATGGTTTTTATCTGACCAATGTACTTCAGTGGAATCTTTCTTGGTGTAGGATCTGGCCCTCAACCATATAGGTTTGAAAACTGTGGTTCACCCAAGTCTCAGTAACAGGCGCCTGATATATGGTTGAAAATATAACTATATTCCATTAAAAAGGACATATGCTTATCTATCTTGAATTCCTTATTTCAGAATCAAGGCACCTTAAGTATCAAATTTATAATATCTGGTGAACACAGGCCAAGGAAAATCTAACTTCCTTCATTTGTACTGTGGTAGAAATGAAGGGATTGCTTTCGAGTAGAATAATCTACTAACTGGTAATACCTACATTTTATGATTAAGTATCTACACTGTATAACTCCAGGGATTAAATCACACAGTAATGTACATGAATCACATACCATGGAGTTGTATTTTATCATTAAGGCTGTACACAGTAACCTGGATAAAAACGCCTCTCTTTGGCAAGCTGACTCTTGACAATTTGTACCTTTGCCTTCTAAGTTATTACAAAAAACTCTGCATAACATGATGCAGTTCTCATTTTGTACATTTCTTTGGCTTATCACATTTTGTTTAATGTCCTGATAATATAAAGTTGAAGCAAGCCTCCTTTATAAAACACTGATTTGCTGGGCACTGGTGACTCATGCCTGTAATCCTAGCTACTCAGGAGGCTGAGATCTGAGGATTTCAGTTCAAAGCCAGCCTGGGCAGGAAAGTCTATGAAACTCTTATCTGTAATTAACTAGCAGAAAACCAGAAGTGGTGCTGTGGCTCAAAATGGTAGAGCACTAGCCTTGAGCTGAAGAGCTCAAGGACAGAGCCCAGGCCCAGAATTCAAGCCGCATGACTGGCAAAAATAAATAAAATAAAACACTGACTTGAAAATTCAGATTAATCCTATTACTCTGTAATAGGAGTAATGTTATATATTTCCTTTACATAATTAATCTCATCCACAGTACAGATCTTTTTGGTTAATTTCACGTAGGAATGAACTTTTTCTAATATTGAACTTTTTCTGATCATGGAGTCTAAAATATGTAGTTCTTTGTTTGTAGACTAAACCAACACTTAGAACAACACTTAAAATTAAAATATATTTTTTTAGAGAGAAGTTAGAAATTCAGTGTGAATCTTTTCATTTCTCACTTGACAATTTTATTTAGCCTAATTCTATTCTGGTGACTGCCAAATGCTCTCAGCATGGCTGATTTCCAGTCAGTATTCTCCTTAGATTAAAATATCTTATTTTTGATGGTTTTCCCTACACGATTGCTTCTTCTTGATAGGTTAAATCTGGCGTTCTTCTCTGTTTATATCCTTAACCTCTTCTAGAGAAGTTATTGGTTCAAGTCTCATTAATATTCCCTTTCTACTTTACTATCACTTCAAACTTAATTAACATGCCATTGAACTTCTTTACAAAGTCATTAATGAAGACATTAGCCAAACACAGATACAACAATGGGAAATAACAGCATTTAACAAATAAGACTCATGTTTCAATTATTTTGGCTTCATTTTAAGGCTTGTGCAAATACAGATCCACCAACAGTTAATCTATTTATTTAAAAATTTATGAAAACCAAGGTTGTATACATACCAAACACAAAACTAATGTTCATAAAAGTCAAAATTCACTGAAAGGCACAAAACCAAACCAAACAAGTTTTGTTCTGGTTTTAAGGGATGTGCTACAAAGATCTAACTAGTTTCCTCCTACTGAACCTTAAAATTCCCATAAGTAGGAATGTTGGAATCCTCCACTCCAACCCCAATTTAGAACTTAACTCTTCTCTAGGCTCTGAGAAAAAAAAATTGCTCTTGTTTAGTATCTGATGAATTTTTAAAACCCTGTTTTAGCCAATGAATTTATTATGAAGTCAACCTTGTTAGACACTCTCAGATCTTACATACTTAGTTCAATTGGCCGTCTGTTTTTCACAATTATAAGATAAATAATAATTTGAATCTGCATTCTTTTTATGTGTCTTAATCTTAAGGTACCCTAATTTCACTATGACAGAGCCTCTGACTCTGTCTCTCTCTTAATAATTCTCTAAGGGCTAAAATGAAACACTTGGAATGGAGCCCAGATGTAAAGGTCCCAGGAGCTGCTAGAATTTTCCCACTACTTATCACCTTCCTGTGTTCCCTAGTCTCCAATTCCAGTTGTGTATTTAGCACAATATTTCCATGAGACTCAATTAATTATAAGTAATACAAAAGAAAGAAGAGTACAGTGAAATGTATAATGGGAGACCTCTCTTCTGCTGGCAAGGTCAAAAGAAAGTTTCCTAGAAAAGGTGTCATTCAAGACAACCTCCGAAGTTAGTAACTACAAGAAAGAGGAAAGAGGGAGGGAATTTTTAGGCAGACACATAGGATAATTAAAGCCTACCCAACATCTTCTTTGCATGTCTAATAAGCATATCATATTCTAATTTAGCCCCAAATAGAATTTTTGTTCTTCACCTCCTACCACCATCACCAGCAAAACTTCATCATTGCTCAATCTTGAATATTCTTTGCTTCAGAGGAGCATCATTTTCATGTTCTTTTAAAGTAATTTTGTTTTACTTTTTGTAGATGTTTACATCAGTAGGTATGCTGCATATCCTTTGTTGTTATTATTCACCTTTAGTTCTGAATACTCTCTTCAAATTTGTTTCAGTTTTATTCAATTTGTATATACATAAGATTGAGTCACCTGAGTACCGGCGGCTCATGCCTGTAATCCTAGCTAGTCAGGAGTCTGAGATCTGAGGAAAGCAGTACAAAGCAAGCATAGGCAGGAAAGTCTGTGAGACTCTTTTTTTCTTATTTATTGTCAAAGTGATGTACAGTTTCATACATTAGGCCTTGGGTACATTTCTTGTACTGTTGGTTACCTCCATGAACATGTATAAACACATACATATGTATATATACATATATATATGCATACATACATTGCTGTAATCATGGTACTATTTGGGGGGAGATGAAAAGGAAGGTTAGGGAAGGAGAATGGCAGGGCCTAACAATACCAAACTACATTGTGTCTGTGTATGAAGATGGTACATATAACCCACTGAAAACTGCTGAAAAATGGGTAAATGGAGAAAAGTAAGTAATGGGGGTGCTAATCTGATCAAGAAAGGGAATACCAAAATTGAGAGACACAGGGAAAAAAAAAACATTGTGAAACTCTCTTGTGCAACTAATATATACTGTGAAAACTTAAATATTATTTCTAAGTTATAAGTATGTACAACTAGAAATGTGATTGACATTTAAATTTACATATTAACTAATTTAGAGGCAACTCGAATATTTATAATTTCAGATAAATTACCTCTCCTCATTTATTTAAGTATTTTATATATCCCTAAGCTAATTTTTATATATTTTTCTTAACATTTATGTTTATTTTTGTCCATTCCATGTTTGTTAATGCTTTTATTGCTACTATGAATGGGATATGATTTTGTTTTCAATTGAAATGACTTAACCTAGTACTGGTGGTTTTCGTTTGTAATCCTAACTACTCAGAAGGTTAAAATCTAGGTTTTGCAGTTGAAAGCCAACCCAGCAGGAAATTCCATAAAACTTGTCTCTTCAATTAACCATCAAAAAAGAGATGAAAAGCTAAGGGACATCATCCAAGCCCTAACATCAAACCCAATTACTGCATATAAAAATTGTGATAATCTAAAATCAAATTTGACTAAATTGTTTCATAAGTATTTGTCCAATCTGAATATTTTCAATTTTTTTTAATTTCAGAAGTGAAAATAGATATAAAGGATAAGGAAAAATATGTCAAACAAGCATGTTTGTATCATATGAAGTTATCAGTCTTGTCTACCAAACTATAGTGTATTAGTCAGATCAATTTGCTTTAACAAATGTTGAAGACTAAGTGAATTAAACAATGAAAACTTATTTCTAAAAAGTCTGGTGTCTGGGAATCTAAGATCTAAATAATGACAAGAAAGATTTCATTCTGAAGCCTCTTCTCTTGTTTTATGGGTGTCTACCATTTTGATGTGTGCTCATGCTATTTCTCTGCATGCAGATTATAAGCTTTCTGGTATCTCTTCTTAGGAAGAAGGAAACTAGGAAACTAGTCTGATTATATTTGTACCATTTTCATATCATTTTACCTTATTTTAAGGTACCCTATTTTTGTTCTTCAATGGCCTATCTTCACATACAGACAAGACTCTTGGAATTAAACTTCAATGTACAAACTGGGCATCGCAAGATACAACATAGTTCAAAACTGTAGCCAGCTGTACTGTGGAATGTTCACATTGTATATTGTTTTGTTTAGCAAGTCTTCCTGATATCGTCAACGATAATTTTGCCACTTAATTTTAAAATGTTTAGGGCTTTAAGTTTATTACCTTGTAATTTCTTTAGATACAAACTTCAGAAAATGTTAAATAATAATAGTAATATTATTTTACCCAAATACTAGTGATTTCTGTGGCCATTGATTGTCCCTGATTAATATAGAAATAGTTACAATGATCAACCATTAAATATTTTGCTGGCAAAATGAAACAAAATTACATTGTATTTTAATCAGCAGTAGATATTGATTTTTATTATTTTGAGTATATGTCAGCATAATCATAAGGGACCTTTTGGATATGTTTTTACTGTTGGAAATGCCATTAGATGTCTTAATACTGAACATTCTTGTAGTTATAGAACAAATTTAATTCCTCACGTTCTATTTTTCTTTAATTTTAGTTTTGTTTTCTCTTTAATAATATAGCTCTGATAATCACTTTAGTATTTAAAATTAAAATTTGGAACTTTTTCATCCTTTTCAGATTTTGTTAGAAGTTAATGCTGTCTCCATGAAACAATCATTCCTTCTCCCTCTCTCATCTGATACAATATAAATAATGTCAGAAGTATTTTCTAATTGAATGTGTGTAAGAATTATTCAGCAAAACTATCTGGGCTCAATATATTGATGACTTCCATTTTTTCTCATGATTATTTTTGAGTTTTTTTTCTCTCTTATTAAGTCAGGCCTAGAAATTAGTATTTGAATAGAAAATTAATTCACTTTACTCGATTTTTCAATTTTATTGGAAAAGTAATGACCATTCTTGTTTATTATCTTAAAACATACATATATAAATATTTATTAATGGTTAATGCTGCGTTTTCCTCATCATGTTGATTTATTGATAATAAACTGTTATTTCATGTTTTTTTAATTTTATTAAAATGCATCAGAATACATAGCTACTGCTTATTTTTCAACTGTAATTTTTTTTATTTTCAATTTTAGAGACTTATTTTTGCCAGTCCTGGGGCTTGAACACAGGGCCTGAGCACTGTCTCTGGCTTCATTTTGCTCAAGACTAGCACTCTACCACTTGAGCCACAGCACCACTTCTGGCTTTTTCTGTTTGTGTGGTGCTGAGGAATCGAACCCAGTGCTTCATGCATGCTAGGCAAGCACTCCACCACTAAGCAACTCATTTTCAATTTTAATAACACCTCTCTAGATTTGCACTCACATTGTCTTTGTATTGTCTTATATTAAAACACTGGGTGACTTTTTTTTTTTTTTTTTTTTTTTTGGCCAGTCCTGGGCCTTGGACTCAGGGCCTGAGCACTGTCCCTGGCTTCTTCCCGCTCAAGGCTAGCACTCTGCCACTTGAGCCACAGCGCCGCTTCTGGCCATTTTCTGTATATGTGGTGCTGGGGAATCGAACCTAGGGCCTCGTGTATCCGAGGCAGGCACTCTTGCCACTAGGCTATATCCCCAGCCCTGACTTTTTAGTCCTGTCATAATGATGAAGTATTTTTGATATTCAAAGAATTTATTGATTATATATATTTACATATATATATATCACTAGAAAAAAGAAAAGGTGAAATCAGATGGCAGATCACATATATAAGGAAGGATAATCCAAACTATATATACTTAAACTTTTTTGCCATATCATAATCCAAGAACAAAACCACCACCTTTTTTTCTTAAAAATTTTAATGTATATTTTTATTGTAAAGGTGATGTACAGAGAGTTTGCAGTTACTAAGTCAGGTAATGAGTATATTTCTTTTTTCATTTAAATGTTATTGTAATGGTGATGTACAGAAGGATTACAGTTACATAATTCAAGTAATGAGTACATTTCTTTCTGAACACTGTTACCCTCTCCATCTTCTCCCACTTTCCACCCCTCCTCCTAACCCCAATCACACCCAAGTTGTATAGTTCATTTCCAACATAGTCTCTGGTAAGTATCATTGTTTAATTGGTTCATTCTTTATCACACAGGTCCTGTATTCTTCCTCCCTTCTCCAAATCAAACAAATTTATATATAATCCAAAGGGTACAGAAATAAGAAACAGTGACAACAGGGAATAAACCAAATAAAATAAAAGAAAGAAAAAGAAATAACTGAAAACTGCACTAAAAAAGTACTTCTTTCCATTTCTTGCAGTTCATTTCTAAAGCATCATTTTATATAGTCATGTGCACATTGATATTAAGTCATTGTGATCCTCTCCTAAGAATATTCTCTTTTGTTCTCACTGTGTGATGCTTAGACTGGTGTTTAATTAGTCATATCCAAGTGTAATTATTTGTCTTTTACTATGGATTATTGTGTAGATTTATAGACATTCTCATTATTGCAAATGGGGAAACAACATGCACTGTTTCTCTGGGTCTGTCTTACTTTGCTTAATATAGTTTTTTCTAAGTCTTTCAAGTTCCCTATAAATGGGGCAATGCCATTCTTTCTGATGGAAGCATACACTTCCATTGTGTATATATACCACATTTTCTTGACCCATTCATCTACTGAGGGCTATCTGGGTTGATCCCATATTTTAGCAATGGAAAATAATGCTGCAATGAACATGGTTGCGGTGGTAGCTTCAGTGTGGCCTTGTTTGTGGTCTATTGGATAAATGCTCAGGAATGGGCTTGCTAGGTCATAGCGGAACTCTATGTTCAGTCTTTTGAGGAACTCCCATGCTGCTTTCCAGAGTGGCTGAAAAAATTTTCATTCCCAACAGTGTAATAGCGTTCCCTTATGGCCACATCCCCACCAGCATCTGTTATTATTAGTGTTTTTGAAAATGGCCATTCTAAACAGAATGAGGTAGCATCTCAGTGTTATTTTGATTTGCATTTTTTTATGGCCAGAGATGTTGAATATTTCTTCATGTGTCTATTGGCCATTCTTATTTCTTCTACGGAGTCTTTATCTCACTCATTGATGGAGTTGTTTTTTCTTTGATTATTTGTTTTGGGGATACTTAAGTTTTTGAGCTCAGAGTATATTTTAGATATGAGGCCCTTGTCTGATACATAGCTAGAAAAGATCTTCTCCCATTCTGTGGATAGCTATGTCCTTTGATGTGCAGAAACTGTTCAGTTTAATGCAATTCCATTTATCCAGCACATCAATGATTTGTTGTGTGTGTGTATCTTAGGAAGTTTTGACCTATGCCAAAGAGCCCTTGAGTTTCTCTGATCTCTTCCTATAATATTTTCAGGGTATCTGGTCTTAAAGTGAGGTCTTTGGTCCATTCAGAATTTATCCCTGTGCTGGGAAATATATAAATATCTAACTTCAGTTTTCTGCATATGTATAGCCAGCTCTACCAGCAGGATTTGTTGAAGAGCCTGTCTTCCTTCCATCTTTATTTTTTGGCTTTCTTATCAAAGATTAGGTGGCTATAGGATTGTGGGTTCATTTCTGGGACTTTGATTCTATTCCATTGATCCTCAGGCCTATTCATGTGCTGGCACCAAGCTGTGTAATAGTTTGATATTTGGTACTGATACTCCTCCAGGAATTCTCTTCCTGCATTATTTTTGTTATTTAGGGTCTTCATATATTCCATATGAAGTTTGGATTGCTTCTACATCATTGAAGAATGTTGTAAGGATTTTGATGGGTATTGCACTGAATTTGTAAATAGGTTTGTGCAGTATTATCATTTTTATGGTGTTAATCCCCTCAAGCCAAAATCATGGGAGGTTTTTCCACTTCCTTAGATCTTTAATTTCCTTTTTCAGGTTTTTAAACTTTTCATCATAGGAATCTGTCACAACTTTGGTTAAGTCCTAAATATTTTATGTTTTTAGAGGCTATTATAAAAGGAGTTGCTTTCCTGTTTTCTTACTCATTCTTCTCATTGTTGGCATACAGAAAGATATTTATTTCGTGGGTTATTTTATACCTTGCTACTTTGCCAAAGTTTTGGATCCACTCAAATAAATAGGGAGAGGAATCCATGGCATTCTTTAAATATAGGATCTTGTCATCTGCAAAGAGGAATAGTTTTATGTCTTATTGCCCTGAATCGGATCTGAATAGATCCTCTTTACATTTGTCTCTTGCCTTAATGCTCAGAATTCCAGTATTGGAATCCTATATCAAAGAGGAGTAGAGACTGCAGGCATCCTTGTCTGATTTCTAATTTTAGGGGAAATGGTTTTCAATTTTCATCATTAAATATAATGCTGGCTGGAAATATATATGGTATTATATGGAGGAACATTCCATGGATTCCTAGCTTCTACAGAGTTTTTATCATAAAGGGGTACTAGATATTGTCAAATGCTTTCTTTGCATCTACTTATATGAACATGTTATTATTGTCCTTGCTCCCATTGATGTTTTGAATTACATTAATTGACTTGCGTATATTGAAGCGGCTTTGCATCCCTGGAATGAAACCCATTTGATCATATTGTGTGGTTTTTGTTCAATAGCAGTTGAAGTTGATTGGGCAGAATTTTATTGAGAAATTTTGCATCTGTGTTCATCAAAGGGATAGGTCTAAAGTTCTGGGTTGGATTTTTTTTTTAATATTTATAAGTTCATCTATTTGAAGTTCAAGAACAAATACAATAAATTGGTGGCAATGGATGCTATAAAATTAGTGTTTTAGAGCTAATGCTGTGGATATGGGACTGTGAAAGAGTATGGAAGATAACTTCTAGGATAATAAGTTTATATCTCCCCATTTGATCTGCTTTGACCAAAGGTGCTGTGATAACTGGATATCTGCATTATACCGTATATAAAATTTACAAATGAAGCCAAGTTCTCATCAGAGTTTAAACTATTAAGCTTGAAATTTTTTTTAAGTTTTTATTATAAAACTGATGTACAGAGAGGTTACAGTTTCATACGTTAGGCATTGGATACATTTCTTGTACTGTTTGTTACCTTGTCCCTCATACCCCCCTCCCCCTCCCCCTTACCCTTTCCCCCCCTGAGGTGTTCAGTTCACTTACACCAAACCGTTTTGCAAGTATTGCTTTTGTAGTTGTTTCTCTTTTTTTACCCTGTGTCTCTCAATTTTGGTATTCCCTTTCCATTTCCTAGTTCTAATACCAGTATACACGGTTTCCAATATACTCAGATAAGATTACAGAGATAGTGTAGATAAAATCACAAGAAGGTGATACAAGAACATCATCAATAGTAGAAGCTACAGATACACATGGGATGTTGAAAGTAGTTACAACTGTGATATAACAATCATTTCCATTAAATGGAGTTCATTTGTTTTGGTTTTTTTTATGAATCCCTATCTGATTTGTGGATGCGGCTTACGCTGGCTTCATAGACTGAGTACAGTGGTGATCTTTCAGTTTCATTGAAAAGTTGCAGAGTATTGGAGTGAGTTCTGCTTTGACAACCTTACAGAATTCTGCTGTGAACCTCTCAGGTCCTGGGTTTTGTTGGATGGGAGGTCTTTTGATGCTATTACTATTTTATTACTTGTCATAAGTCTATTTAGTTGGTTCAAAACTTCTTAGTTTATTTTGATTATATCTTAGTTTATTTTGATTATATCACTATCCTCTTGGAATTCTTTCATTTCTTCCAGCTTCTCCAATTGTTAACATAAAGGTTTGCAAAACCTTCTCTCTTATGTTCTGCATCCTCCTTGTTTCTGTCATCATGTGCCCATTCTTGTCTCTAATTTTATTTACTTGGGTGTATACTGTTCTTTTTGTAGTGAGATTTGCTAAATGTCTGCCAATTTTAATCTATGATTTTCTGGATTTTAATTCATATATCTCTGATTTTTTTTTTTTTTGGCCAGTCCTGGGCCTTGGACTCAGGGCCTGAGCACTGTCCCTGGCTTCTTCCCGCTCAAGGCTAGCACTCTGCCACTTGAGCCACAGCGCCGCTTCTGGCCATTTTCTGTATATGTGGTGCTGGGGAATCGAACCTAGGGCCTCGTGTATCCGAGGCAGGCACTCTTGCCACTAGGCTATATCCCCAGCCCCATCTCTGATTTTTTTAATATTTGTTTACATCTGCTGGTTTGGAATTTGGCTTCTTCCTCTTTTTCAAGGAGCTTAAGGTGCAACATTAAATTATTAGTTTGAGACACCTCCAATTTGTTGATGTATGCACTCAGAGCTATAATCTGAGTACTGACTATGTTGTGCCCCAGAGGAGCCAGTATTTTGTGTGTTTGTAGGTAAATTTCATAGATGTTTGAATTTCCATTTTGATCTCTTCAATGACCAAGTAGTCATTCATTCAACAATGTGTTTTTCAGTCTCCAGGAGTTAGAGAATTTTCTATTGTGGCTTTTGATGTTGAGCTCTAATTTTATTCCATTCCTGTCTGACATAATGCACGGAATAATTTCTATATTTCTGAATTTGCACCTGTTTGTGACCTAATCTATAATCTATTTTGAGGTATTTTTCCTGTGGTGCTGAGAAAAATGTATAGTTTGATTCTGTAGGGTGAAATATTCTATAAATATTTGTATAATCTACTTGGTTTATGCAGTTAATCAGTTCTGAAAATTCTCAGTTAAGTTTCTGCTGAGTTGATCTATCCACAGGTGATAGTGGGGTGCTAAAATGACCAACAATCAGTGTGTTTTGATCTATGTGTGTTTTTAGGTTATGGAGTATTTGTTGAACTTTGGTGCTCCAGCATTCGATGTACAGATGTTTAGAATTGTTATATCCACCTGTAGGTGAGATCCCTTTATTAGTATCTAATATTCTTCTTTGTCACTTTTCACTAATTTTAATTTGAAGCCTTTTGATGTGATACTAGTATTGCTACTCCAGCCTGTTTATTGGGGACATTTGCTTGATTGGTTTTATTTTAGCCTTTCATTTTTAGAGTATGTTTGTTTTGTGGGCAAGATAGGTCTCTTGAAGACAGCAGATAGATAGTTTTAGCTTTTTAAAAAAATCAATCTAGTTAATCTATGTCATTTAATTGGAGAGTTCAGTTAATTAATGTTGAAACTTGGGGCTTACAGGTAGGTAGTTCCTGTCATGTTATCCACTTTCTTAGGTGCTGTGCCTCATCATTTCTTACTATATTTATCTGGTTCTCTGGTAAGGGTTCTCTGCCAATATTGTGCACTTGTTGGTTTTCTATGTGTAGTATGTCTTCAAGTATCTTCTGGAATTCTGGTTATTGGACATAAATTGTCTCAATTTTTTCTTGTAGAAGGTTTTTATTTGTCCCTTGTACACTATTCTTGGTTAGTGGGTGTTTTCCTTTAAGGAATGACATACTTCTTTCCAGACCCTCACTGCTTTCATGGCCATAAAAGAGAAATTTGTAGTTATTCTCATTGGCTTTCCTTTATAGGTGATTGATCTTTTCTCCCGGCCAGCTTTAAGGATCCTTTCCTTGGTCTCTATTGATTCTGTGCAGATTATAATGTGGTGGTGTTCAAGTCTCTTCACAACTCTAAAGGCTTCTTGTATCTGTCTATTGTTTTGGATGTTCAGGATGTTCTCTGCTATAACTTTTTTTGCCAGTCCTGGAGCTTGAACTCAAGGCCTGAGCACTGTCCCTGTCTTCTTTTTGCTCAAGGCTAGCACTCTGCCACTTAAGCCACAGCACCACTTCTGGCCTTTTCTATATATGTGGTGCTGAGGAATAGAATCCAGGGCTTCATATACAAGGCAAGGAATCTTGCCACTAGGCCATATTCCTAGCCTCTGCTATAATTCTGTTAAATATATTTCCTATCTCTTTTGCTTCCTTTTCTTCACATTCCTTAATACTTATTAGGTTTTCTGATTGAACATTGGGTTTTCTGAAGATTCTGTAAAGATTTTTATTGTTTCTTGGATTTGTTCTGAATAATTGTCTGTTTTTTTCTTTATACTATCTACACAATCTTAATTCCAGAGACTCTATGTCTAATCATCTGTCAAGACTTTATTCTTTCCCTGATTTCTTAATTGATTTATTTCATAGCTTCCATCTCTTCCTTAAAGCTTTGTTTTAGATCTTGTATGGACTTCTTTGCTTCTGTTAGAAAGACCTCTTGGTTTTCAGAATATAAAGTGGAACATATGTTTGATTATGTCAAATATCTTTTTATACAAAACATATGCAGTTTTACTTATGACCTAGCAGTTCACATACGCTGAGTTTATTGATGGAAGCATGTCCATTTGTATTCACATTTTTAGAACTTTGTGACTATAGTCGGTTCTGAGTCCTTCAAATAGTTCAGGTACTAATTTAAGTACTTCACATAAAATAACTAATTTGAGTCATTCGAGCAATACTGTGAGTTTGATAATTACACTATTTCCATTTTACAGATAACAAAATTGATTAAAAAATGGTAGATAACTAATTTTTCAAATGTCACACAGCTATTGGTTATGGAACCAATATTTAAATACAGGATACTTCTTAATTATTGTATAGTTCTGACTATAGTTTATTTTAATATTTATTACGCTATATTTGGAATAACATTAATGAAGATGCTTATCCTCACTGTAGAATAAAATCTTATTTTAAATGACTATCCCATGCTTAATGCTTTTACATAGTTTGATATAAAGTGCAAGTAAGATAATTCTTGTTATGAAGACAAGATAAACATATTTGAAATGAATTTCTTGAATAAATGAGCTAATTATAGTGACTACTTACAGCTACTTTTTCATTTTGAAAACTTGCATGTCTATACTGTTTAAGTAAGTGTAGACTCACAGTTGCAGAAAGAGTACATAAATTGCTATGTGCCTTTGGTCTAGTGACATGCTCAATAAAGATACTACATTATCAAAACCAGGAAACTGGCATTGGCATAATACTGAGCAATATATATCATCTCAGTTTTCATTAGTTTTAACATGTAATCATTTCTATGTGCACTTCTACACAATCTGATATAATATACAGGTCCATAAAGCTGCCCTCATACACAAAATCTTCCATCACTATAAAGGAACTTCTCATACTCTTCTTTCATAGATATATCTTTTTTCTGTTTCTGACCCAAGCCATCACCAATCCACTTCACATCTTTAGTTTTTCCATTTTGAGAATAGTATATAAATGGATCATGTAGTTTGTAACATTCAGAGACTGGCTTTTTGACTAAGTATGATAACTTTGAAATCTATTCAAGTTTGCTGAATGTATCAATAATTCATTATTTAGTGTACATTACTCATACAAAATGATGTTTCATTCTATTTCCACACACATATATAATCAATTTTGATCATATTCACCTGCATTACCCTCACTTGCCTCTGTTTTCCTATTTGTTATTATCTCTCTCCTTCTCAAATAGTCTTCCTTCTACCTTCATGATACTCAAGTAGATTCCATATATATGAGAGAAAATATGTATTTTTTGACTTTCTGAGTCTGATGTATTTTGTTTTAACATGATGATCTTTCTATCCAATGTCTCGCAAATAACATGTTTTTATTATTGTTTATGGCTGAATAATATTTAATTTTGTATTTATGTCATATTTTTCTTTATACATTCATCTGTTGATGGCCACCTAGGTTGATTCTATGACTTTATTATAGGTAATGCCAAAATATGTACGTATGTAAATATCACTTTTGTAATTTTATTTAGATTCCTTCAGGGATAAAACAAGGCGGTATAACAGAATCATATGGTAGCTCTAGTTTTAATTTTTGAGGAACTTTCATACTACTTTCAATAGTGAATACACTAATTTACATTCCCAACAACAGTAAGAATGGTAGAGGATGAGAAAAATAATAGATCAAATTTACAACCTCAAACCCTTTAATGATCAACATTATTTGTGAAGGTGGAGACCTTATGATCAGTTCTCTTCTTTGTTACAATGAAAGTTAAATTTCCATACATGAACTTTGAGAGACATGTTCAAACTATGACATAAATCTTAACCTTAAATATGAACAGAATAGGTGAAATCACACATATATACTTGTTTACATCATTGTATTATAGATAATAATATGCAAAATAAGACAGAGGAAGGAAAGTTTGCTGCTGGATGAGAAAAGCAAAGATAATTCCACAGAAAAGGTAGTATTTCAATTGCATATTGATTAATAGGTAGAATTTAATTAATGACATTCCAAACACAAAGAAGAACAAACGCAGAGAGGAAAGGAAGCATAGGAAACTTATATAAAAATGTGATTAGTTCAATTTTGCTGAAGCATAGAATTTGTGAAAGACAGTACTTACAACAACGAATCATCTATATGGGGAACCTCACTGTGTGAAACAAAGATGTAAAGATCAGACTTGAGAATCCATGACAGGCACTAAGAAATAAAGTGGCACAATAAGATATTTTATCTGATATACTGCATCTTAGAAATAAGGAGATCCCCATTAAGAGGTACATGCTATTAGGAAAGGAGAAAGGAGAAATAGTGCAATTAGTAGTGTGATAGGTAAAAACAGATTCATGAGTTACTGCAGAGATGAAACCAGTAAGATTTGACAATCAAAGTTCTATTAGCAGACAAATACAATTAATTGTTATGACTGAGGATGTTTCAGGCCCTGCAGTGAAGACATTGATATCAGTAAATAACAACAGGGAAATTAAAAGAGAGAAAATTTCAGGGAGGGGTCATGATAGACTCCATCATTCTCTGATTGTGTTTCCTTTTGAAATAACAGTTTGAACAATATTCTTCTGTACTGAGTGCCTATGATTGCCAAACTAAAAGTGTTTGATAACAATCATATCTAATCTCATTTGATCCTTACAACAATCATGGAAGAAAGGAACAGACAGCTGTCAGTATGAAGGTGCTAAAGTGAACATTCTCTCACCAAGAAGGTGAAAATAAATTTGTCCTCTAAGAACTAAGCAAAAAGATCAGGAAAAATATGCATACTGTCTTAACGAGATAGATGATTTCTCAGACCAATATTTTAGAATGTATTAATATATCTATTGATAAATTTCACTTGAAAGAGTGTTCAGCAACTAGGAAAATAGAAAATATTCACTGGTAGAGGGAATGTTTAATTCTATAGGCAAGAAAAATGTTTAGTCACTGAAATTTGAAAACTCATCCAAATGAGTATTTTCATCTTTCCTATTGAACATTTCAGTTCAGATAAATTTTCTCATCTTCAATCCATACACATCAAACTGCTTTGTGAATATAACTTGATTATAATACTTGGCAGCATTTTGCCACTGTATGTTTGCAGCTTTTAGAAAAGGACCTGTTCATTTGGTCAGTTGGTTTACAGCATATTGTCTTGTAAGTATTGCTCTTGCATTTGTTCACCTTTTGCCCTTTGTCTCTCCAAGGGGAGGGTACTGGAGAGGGGGGAAAGTTGGAGAAAAACAAAGGACAAGGGAAAAAGTTTGATAAAAAATGTACTCACTGCTTTGCGTATGTAACTGTAACTCCTCTGTACATTACTTTGACAATAAAAATATTTTTTTAAAGAAAAGGACCTGTTCTACTTTACCTTACCCCATCTCATCAATTTCAATCCTATAGCTTGGAGGGACATATTCTACTACCTTTCTTTCAGGGGTTTGTATTTGACCCATGCCTTGTTAATAAAAACATTTCTTTATCCTGGCTGCAGTGACAGGTTCAGAGATGGCCATTTGATCAATGAAACTTACATTCACAACTTTAGCTATACTCTTTGGGAAGTGGCTAGCCTTTCTGGAATCACTGACTACACAGTGGACATGAACCTCGAATTATCACTGACCATTCTTGCCTGAGAATGCAAATCAAATAGGAAAATACTTTGTGCTTATTTAAAGCATTGCATCATTAAGTAATCTAAACTTTTCATCCATGTGAGTCAACACATCCTCTCTGTTAGCTGATGCTAGTTCCATTCCTCAACTTACCTTTATACTTACTGAGTTTAGATGCTTATTCATAATTTAAGATGAGAAAAAAGAATAAGGACACATGATTTTCAAAGCTGTTTTGAGAGTTTCCATTTTGTGATTTTACTAACTGTTCTTTAGAGAAAAATCTAGGCACAGAAATTCTTCTCGAGTTTTAGGGTCAAAAAGGCTTCTTTCTCTCTTTAAGATAAAATCTGCCAATATATTTTATGAAATAATTTGATAAATATAACCCAAACTTATTTCACTTCTTTTTTCTTCCCTGTCAGTATTCTGAGAAACAAACTTCACATTCAAGCTGTGGTACTAACTTATCTACTGGTATTAAAACATTTCTCTATCTTTATCCTAATTTTTTGCACTTTCTTTTTTAGAAAATTAATTGCCCAAAAGATATTATAATATTGCAAACATCCTTTAAAATGCATAAAATTCAATGAAGCCTGATATATTTATTAAAGATTAACTCTATAAGACATCTATTCTAAATACTTTTATGTGTAAAGACTAAATTTATTTGCTCAAGGTTTAGTAGCTAGTTATAAGTAGGTTAGAGATTGGGATGCAGATTATCTGAATTCTAATTTCAAGTCCACGAAAATTTCTATTTACTTTATCATACCCCAAAAAAGAAATCTTTATAGGCAATTTGAGTAAAAAAAAAAATCTCCTTTCAGGGTTTGGAGATGTGGCTCAGGTAGTAGCATGTCAGCTGATAAGCAAAAGCATCATATACTATTTAAGTCCTGTTCTTAGAAAAAATAAATAAAAAAGAAATCTCCTTTTGGTTTTGCATTCTCATGGTTAAATGCTGCTCTCCCTGGCAATGAGACCATAGTATTACTGGAATTGCCTGTGACTTGCTTCATGTCTTACAATGCATAAATACATTCAAAACAAAAATTCACTGGTTTAGGCTATCACATTATATCACCCGCCTCTTTAAATAATGGAGTCCCTTCTTTTTGTTTATGTAGATGCCTTCCTTCCCAATGGCTAAAATTAATTCAGTTGTTTCCCTTGCCCTTATCTAGCTACTGCAAGCCTGAATTGCTGCAGAGAATCCTGTCAAGTATATAAGCATGCCCTCACCTCAGAGAACTTCTATGACAGCTCAGCATAATGAGGATTGTGGTGTCTTGTTCTTGAAACTTAATTGGAGTTGCCTGACCAAATTGTGCAGCTTTATTTCCTGACCTTTTCTTAAATTAACACACATCTCAAGCCTAAAAAGGAAAAGCAGAAGTTGGTAGCGGGGAGTGCAACAACCTGCTGCTGCACATCTGGCTGTTCTATGCACAACTCTGTCATGCCTTCAGGCAGCAAGGCACGTTCATGGTGTGTATGGTTAGTCCATCTTTGTTGCACTAAACAAAGGTTATGTTGAAATTATAATGTCCTTGTACTGATGATATACTGGGGCCAGAGCTCAGAGAGTAAAAATAGGCAAGAAGGAAGACAGAATGAGTGATTATAGTTTACATACATACTATATATGTATGAAGAATCAGAAGGTTCCAAACACAAAGTAATGAAAAGGAAAGGGAAACGTGGATTACTCTAATTTGCTCAGTAATTACACATTGTAAACATAAATTATCACTGTACTCCCATAAACATGTATAATTAACCCCTAAATGAAAATAGCCTTTTGAGTTTATTTCTTTTGTAAATAATTCTTCCTATGGCCATTCTGGCCATTACGGGTACCTGACAGGCAGAGTTAACTGTTAAGAAACTCATAATAAGGTATTATTGAGATCAGTACTCTTTCATTCACTAACCCTCATCTTCTTTGAGCCTTACCTTTCACAGAATATAGGAAATACAATATTAGTCATTATTAAGCACTTAATTATGTTAGTGCAGTCACGTTTACCTTTCATCACTGATTAACTAGCAGACATGATCAATTTTCCAAAGGTTGAATCATTGAGTCTTCTTAAAGAAAATAACAAGCTGTCTAAGAATATATAATGAGTTGGGTATGGTGGCACACATATATAATCCCAGCATTTGGAGGCTGAGGTAGGAAAATCCTGAGTTCAAGGACAGTGTATATTAACACCTTCAACCTATCCCCTAATCACTGATAGCATACATAGACCCAGCTCATCTGAACTTAACTTCCCATTTTTATTTTCCTATGCTGCCCTTCTTTTTCTTTTTCTTTTTTTTGTTTGTTTTGCCAGTCCTGGGCCTTGGACTCAGGGTCTGAGCACTGGCCCTGGCTTCTTTTTTGCTCAAGGCTAGCACTCTGCCACTTGAGCCACAGCGCCACTTCTGGCCATTTTCTATATATGTGGTGCTGAGGAATCAAACACAGGGCTTCATGTATACGAGGCAAGCACTCTTGCCACTAGACCATATTCGCAGCCCCTATGCTGCCCTTCTTAACAAACTAAACTATTAGAAAGATAAGGTTTACTGTCTCATAGGAAATTGCATGGGAAATGCATGATCAATGGTGAATTTTCAAGTAGTATATGTTGGTGGAACACATTACTACAAAGCAAAAAATTTTTCTACATCATTCTTCAAATCACACACCAATTACACTTCCATGTGTAAGTGTAAGACACAGTCACTTTGTGAGAACTTGAAATATCTTCAGTTATATTTTGGTTGAACTGGAGTGTGTACTCATGTGTTTGAGCTCACTGAGAACTGTACCATTTGAGCTATACCACCTGACATTCATGTAGTAGTTACTTTTTTGAGATAGAGTCTTATCTTCTTTATCAGGACTGGCCTTGACCACTATTCTCCTGTTTACACTTCCTGTCATAGCTGAGATAAAAGTGCATGCCATAACCAGCTTTTTACCTTTACATTTGGATGTTTTTATAATTTATTTATTAATTTAAAAAAATTTGATAAGGTGTTGTGCAAAAGGGGTACAGTTACATAATAGGGCAGTGTGCACATTTCTTGTGACATCTTACACCCTGTTTTTCTTTCCCTTCCCTAGATCAGGTAGACATATATACATTACACAGTGTACCAAAAACATACACAGTAGCCACATGTCCTACGCCAAAGGAAATTCACCTAGGACTTTAAATGTAACGTCAACAATAGAGTTTGCTTATCCTTGTCTTATATGAACATATATACATAGCTTTTGAGGTATTGTGATCCACTGAGAGGTCTATTTTTGACCTTTATATGTTGAGTAGTTGTTTTGTTTTAGTTACATAATGTAGGGTAGCTGACCCAAACCTGTGGGAAATACCATTTGACAAGAAGTTTTTGGTTTCGCAGACCTGATCTCTACTGTCTCCTCCTCCCCACACCTAAACAGTCATATATCAAGGAGATTATTCCCCTTTGTTTTCTGTGTTCTAGGCTTGTCTCTCTCAACATTATTTGTTCAAGTTCTGACCATTTCCCTGTGAATACCAATATTTCACCATTTCTAATCGCTATGTAATATTCCATTGTGTATAGGTACCATATTTTTTGGATCCATTCATCTGTGGAGGGGCATCTGGGTTGTTTCCATATTTTGGCTATTGTGAATTGTGCAGCAATAAACATGGAAGTACAGATGTCTTTTTGATATCTTGGGACCTGTTGTTCAGGATAGATGCCTAGGAGTGGTATGGCTGGGTCATAGGGTAGGTCTATATTGAGCTTTTTGAGAAACCTCCATACTGTTCTCCAAAGTGGTTGTACTAATTTGCACTCCCACCAACAATGGAGAAGGGTTCCTCTTTCTCCGCATCCCCTCCATCATTTGTTGTTGCCTGAGTTCAGAGTATAGGCCATTCTAACTGGAGTGAGGTGGTATCTCAGGGTTGTTTTGATTTGCATTTCCTTTACTGCCAGGGATGTTGAACATTCCCTCATATGTTTCTTTGCCATTTTTATCTCTTCTCTTGTGAAGTCTCTCTTTAGCTCCTTTGCCCATTTCCTAATTGGTTTACTGGGCTTGGAGGGGCTTAGTTTTTTGAGTTCTCTGTAGATGACTGACATGAGGCCTTTGTCTGTTGCTGTGCTGGTAAAAATCATTTCCCATATTGTTGGCTGTCTTTCTAGTTTGGTGGCTATGTCTTTAGCTGTGCAGAAACTTTTTATTTTGTAGTAGTCCCATTTGTCGATTCTCTCCCCTATCTGTTGTGCCCCTGGGACTATTCAGGAGGTTCCTTCCTATGCCTATAAGTTCTAGCGTCTTTCCTACTCTTTTCTTCAGTAGTTTCAAGGATTCAGGTCTGATGTTGAGGTTCTTGATCCATTTTGAGTTGATCTTGGTGCATGGTGATAGACTAGGGTCTACTTTGAGTTTTCTACATATGGCTGCCCAGTTTTCCCAGCACCAGTAGTTGAAGAGGCTATGTTTTTCCATTGTATGTCTTTAGCTCCATTGTCGAATATCAGCTGACTGTAAGAGTGCGGTTTAATTTCTGGGTCTTCAATTCTATTCTATTGGTCTTCAGGTCTGTTTTTATACCAATACCAGGCTGTTTTTGTTATGATGGCTCTATAATAGATCTTGAAGTCTGGTATTATGATACCTCCTGTACTGCTTCTTTTGCCTAGAATTGCTTTGGCTATTCTAGGTCTTTTGCTGTTCCATATGAATTTATGGGTTCCTTTCTCTATTTCAGTGAAGAATATAGCTGGGATCTTGATGGGGATTGCATTGAATTTGTATAACAATTTGGGCAATATAGCCATTTTCACAATATTGATTCTGCCTACCCATGAGCATGGGAGGTCTTTCCATCTCCTTGTGTCTTCTTTGATGTCCCTTGTTAGATTTTTATACTTCTAATTAAATAGGTCCTTCATGTCTTTGGTTAGGTTGATCCCTAGGAAATTTATTCTTTTTTTAGCTATTGTAAATGGTATTATTTCCATAGTCTCCTTTTCTGCTTGTACATTGCAGGTGTACAGAAAAGCTGCTGACTTTTGTGGGTTGATTTTGTATCCTGGTACTTTTCCAAAATAGTTTATTAGGTGTAGGAGTTTGGGGACTGAGTTTTTTGGGTCCTTCAGATATAAGATCATTTCATATGCAAATAGGGATAGTTTAATACCTTCGTTGCCGATGTGGATCCCTTTGATGCCCTCCTCTTGCCTTATTGCTATGGCTAGGGATTCCAGCACTATGTTGAAAAGAAGTGGGGAGCGTGGGCATCCTTGTCTTGTTCCTGAGTTTAGGGGGAATGATTTTAGTTTCTCCTCATTTAATACGATATTAGCAGTTGTTCTGTTGTATATGGCTTTTATTGTTTTCAGGAATGTTCCATCTATTCCTGTTCTCTCCAGAGCTTTTAATATGTATGGATGCTGTATTTTGTCAAAGGCTTTTTGGGCATCGACTGAGATAGCAATGTGATTCTTGAGTTTAGTTCTGTTCATGTGGTGAATTACATTAATAGATTTATGGATGTTGAACCATCCTGTGTCTGTGGGATGAAGCCTACTTGGTCATGAAGTATAATTTTCTTGATCAGTTTTTGGATCTTGTTAGCTAATATTTTATTGAAGAGCTTTGCGTCTGTGTTCATTAGTGATATTGGTCTGTAGTTCTCTTTTTTTGTTGGGTCTTTGCCTGGTTTAGGGATGAGTATAATATTAGCTTCATAGAATGAGTTTGGGATTTCTCCCTCTGTTTCTATTTCGTGGAAGAGTTGGAGGAGTATTGGTATTAGCTCCTCACTAAAGGTTTTATAGAAATCATTCGTGAATCCATCTGGGCCTGGACTTTTCTTTGTTGGGAGGCTCTTGATTATCCCCTGTATCTCACTGTAAGTTATTGGTTTATTTAGTTGATTTATTTCTTCTTGATTCAGTTTGGGCAGTTTATACTTCTCTAAGAATTGATCCATTTCTGTAAAATTATTGTATTTTAGTGAGTAGAGGTTCTGGAAATAGTTCCTTATGATTGTTTGAATAGCGTGTGTATTTGTTGTAAATTTTCCGGTGGAGTCCCTAATTTTACGGATATGAGTCTCTTCTCTTCTTGTTTTTGTAAGTCTTGTGAGGGGTCTGTCAATTTTATTTATTTTCTCAAAGAACCAGCTTTTTTTTTTGTTTTTTTGGCCAGTCCTGGGCCTTGGACTCAGGGCCTAAGCACTGTCCCTGGCTTCTTCCCTCTCAAGGCTAGCACTCTGCCACTTGAGCCACAGCGCCGCTTCTGGCCGTTTTCTGTATATGTGGTGCTGGGGAATCGAACCTAGGGCCTCGGGTATACCGAGGCAGGCACTCTTGCCACTAGGCTATATCCCCAGCCCCAAGAACCAGCTTTTAGTGTTATTTATTTGTTGGATGGTCTTTTTATTTTCAATCAGATTTATCTCTTCTTTAATCTTTATGATCTCTCTTTTCCTAGTCAATTTAGATTCTGTCATTTCTTCTTTCTCCAGTTGTTTTAGTTTCATCGTGAGGTTATTCACCTGCTCTGCTTCCATTCTTTTAATGTGAGTGCTGAGGGCAATGATCTTGCCCCTCTGCACTGCCTTAGCTGTATCCTATAGGTTTCTTTGTAATATATTTTCAGTGTTGTTGTGGCTTCTGACTTCGTTAATTTCATCCTTAATTTGGTCTGTGACCCAAGTGTTAGATAACAGTGAGGGGTTTTGTCTCCAAGTATTTGATAGCCTCTGTGGTAGCCTTTGTTATTGAGGGTTACTTTGATTCCACTGTAGTCAGATATAATACATGGGATGACGTCAGTACTTTTGTATTTGCTTTGGTTCTTTGTGTGGACTATGACATGATAAATTTTGGAGTATGTTCCATGGGCTGCTGAGAATAATGTTTATTGGGTCTCTGTAGGGTGAAAGACTCTGTACAGACCTATCAGATCCATTTGGGATATGGTGTTACTTAGGTCTTCAGCTCTCTTGCTAGACCTCTGGGTGTTGGATCTGTCTCTTGGAGAGAGTGGATTATTAAAGTCTCCCACTATGATTGTGTTTGGGTCTATCTTGTTCTGTAGTTCTGTGAGAATTTACTTGATATATGTAGGGCCTCTTTTGTTCGGTGAGTATAAATTTATCACCATGATGTCTTGATTCTGGATTTTTCCTTGTATTAAAAGTAGTGCCCTTCTTTGTCTTTTTGAGTTGATTTTAATGATAAGTCCAGCTTGTCTGAAATCAGGATGGCTACTCCTGCCGTTTTGGTAGGTGTGTTTGCTTGGAAGATCTTGCTCCATCCTTTCATTTGGAGCCTGTTTTTGTCCCTTGCTGAAAGATGGGTCTCTTGAAGACAACAGATAGCGAATTTTTGTTTATGGATCCACTCTGTCAGTCTGCTCCTCTTTATCAGAGAGTTTATACTGTTTATATTCAAAGAGATCATGGATAAGAGTGTTTTTTTCCTTCCATTTTCCTGTTAGGCTGTTTTTCCTCTCCCTTTTTTCTTGTCTTTATTGAGCTGGTCTTCCTGTAGGGCTCTGGCTATTGTAGTTTCTTTCTGTTTCTGTCTGGGGGTCCTGTACATTGTCTGTTGGGTGGGCTTCCCCTCTTAGAATCTGCTGTAAGGCTGGTTTTTTATTCACATACTGCTTTAGATCCTATTTGCTGTGGAAAGATCTGGTTTTTCCCTCTAAGGTGAATTCTAGTTTTGCTGGATATCTAATTCTGGGTTGGCAATTGTTGGCCTGGAGGACTTGGATTGTGTTCTTCCAAGCTCTTCGTGCGTTTTAGGTTTGTGTGGAGAGGTCTGCTGTGATTTTTATTTTTTCCATTCTAATATAGCTGTTTCTTCATTTTGGCTGCATTCAAAATTTGCTCTTTATTGTTGAGATCTGAAGTCTTGATTATTATGTGCCTGGGCAAGGATTTTCTAGGGTCTCGTCTGCCAGGCGTCCTATAGGCTTCCATTACTTGGGTGAGGTCCCTTGTGAGATTGGGGAAGTTTTCTGCAATGACTCTATTGAAAATATGTTGTAGCCCTCTGCTCTGGTACTCCGATCCTTCATCTATTCCAATTATACACAGATTATATCTCTTGTCTTTGTCCACTAGCTCCTGGATTAGTCTTCCCTGGAGTTTAACCGTTTCATGAAGTGTGGTAATTTTCTGGTCCTTATCAACTGCATCGTTGTCCAAAAGAGAGATTTGAGATTCGATATGATCAATTCTTTGTGATGTGGCTTAGAGTGTGGTGTTTATGGATGACAGAGAGCTGTTTATGGTTGCCAGATCAGCTCTCATCATGGAAATTTCTTCTTTTAAAGAGTTGTATTTTGAATCTATTTTTGCATGTATTTTGTTTCTCAGGATGTTAAGGTCTTCTGTAACGGAGAAGTGCACTGTATCCATTTTTCCTTCCATTTGTTTCTTGACTTCCTGTAGATTTTTCAAAACTTCCATTCTAAGCTCCTGTATCTGTTTTCTGAATTCAGTCCAGAGGCTTTCCATCATTTCTTCTATCTTATTCTCATTTGATTTTTTATTCTCCATCTCCTCTTCAGTTGGACTACTTTTTGGAGCGGGCAAGTTGGCTTGACCTTTCATGAAATTTGTAATATTTCTTTGTGATATGCGCATCTGGAGATCTGTGGGTGGCGACCTTGGCTTGGCTTTGTGCTGGTTCCCGCTGGTCTGTCAGTGGAGACTTGTTTGTGTCCTGGCTCTGGGTTTGAGTTTGGCTGTTGAACCTTATTGCCCAATGGGTGAGCGTGACCATCTCGGTTGTTGCCGAGGTGGTCACCCTCACTGCACGTGGGGGTGAGTAGTTTCTGTGTCTTTCTCTGCAGAACTGTGCTCTGCTGCTATGTTGTGCTGACCCTAGTGTCCCTGATGGGTGTTTGCGGATCATTGATTCAGCATGGAGACTTTCTCTTCTTTGATTCTTTTCCCACTAGGTACCATGGTCAAAAGAACTCAGATTGAGATTTGCCGCTGAGAGGCGGCTCTCCCACCTGTGCGGAGTGCTCCTGTGGGAGCAGGTGTTGCTGTTGAGGAGTGGCCCACCCACCTGTGCGGAGTGCGCCTATCAGAGAGGGCGCTGCCACTAGGGGGTCCTGCCCACCTGTGCGGAGTGCACCTATCAGAGCCGGTGTTGCTGCTGAGGGGGAAGCTTGTCCACTTGTGCACTCCCACGGGGGGTTGGGCAGGAAATCCTCCTGCTGGAGGGCTAGCATGCTGGCCCTCCGGGGTGCATGTGACTGTGCTCTCTAGTGTTTCCTTTGGGAGCTTGCTGCCCTGAGTTGTTGGAGAGTGCTTGTGTCTTCTTATGAGTCTGCTGTGGGGGGCGGTATGCATGGACCCCAGCAGGTTCAAGTGTCTGGGCGCAGGTTGTTGCCCACAGACTCTCTGTGCCTCTGCTGTGGGGGCAGGGAGGCATGTGTTAGGGCCCAGGTGTCCCTGCTGGGCTGGTATTGCACACCAGCAAGCCTGTGACTGTTGTTCAAAATGTCTGTGCGGACCAAGGTGCCTCAGGTGGCGTTCCAAGGCCTACCGGGTGCCCGGGCCCCTGCAGTGGGGGGCGGTGCTGGAGCGACCAGGTTCAGGCTCCCCAGCTGGGGCTTTGGGGGATTCCTGTCTAAGGTTTCCTGGTCACTTTGTTGGGCGCTGCTCCACCTCTGCTAGCTCCCTTGTCCTCCCAGAGGCTGTAGGGTCCTAGAGAGGCCAGATATGGGGCTCCTTTGTTCCCTCGGGGAAGGGAGAGGGATGGAGGTCGTTCTACCTTCTTTGTAGGGTTTGGGTCTCTGCTAGAGCTGGTTTCCTGTTTGGGAGGGGCAATGGGGAACTTACAGGTCCTGGACTGTGTGTGTCCCACGCTGCTGTGGGCTTTTCGGGGCCGGGGTGCTTGGGTGTGGCCATCGGTCATTTGGTGGTGGCGGTTCTGGCTCTCCCCGTCTGGCTCTCCCCATCTGTGCCGCCTGGTTGCCCTGTTGTTGTCTGTTCCCGGCCATTCAGTCCCGCACCTCCAGTCCTGTGCCGCCGTCTGTCTTGGTTGGTCTGCACTCCATCTGGGGCCCATGGAGCTCCTGCTGTCTGGACTCTGCACTCCTGGCGTGACTTTTCAGCTGTTGCTTCTCTGGTTGCTGACGGTCTGTGGTCCCGTTTAACGGCGCTGGGTCTCCTTTCCCAGCCTTGTCCTGTTCGGGCCGGGGTCGGTGGGGGGTGGGGCGGTACCCCGGAGATTTTCCAGCTCCGTGCAGGTTATAGGCTCTTCTTTTTTGTTGTTCTTTTTCATTTCCTGTGTTTCTCTGTTGCTTCTGGTTGTTGGGTTTGCTGGACTCTTGATGAGGTGTTGGGTGTGGGAGTTCCCAGCTCACTATTCGGTTGGAGTGAATTGGGGTGCCTCTCTATTGTGACGGCACAATCTTCCTCTTACATTTGGATCTTGTGAACAGATTTTGCATATAGCTGGCCCGGAATCATTATACTCTTTATTTCAGATACCCAGTTATCTAGGATGTCAGGCAAATACTACAGTGCCCAGTTGTTAGTTGAGATGGGAATCTCAAGAACATGTTGCCTGGACTGCCATTGAACTTGATCACAGATCCTCTCAATTTCTGCCCCCTGGAATAGGCTATAAGCCATTAGTGCCAACTTGAAATATCTGGTAAATCTAAGAATATGTTGCTGAGTTTTCTGTCCTATTGGATATTGAACAATAAGAAATTCTGTGAATAGTTTAAGTGATTCAAGAACATACACCCTCATCCATGCACTCCCAATCATACACAGCATGACCATATATACTCTCAAGGTATGATAATTGTCCAGAAAGACAACTTTATGTCATATTGGTATGAGATAGGCTATTCTAAGGCCCAGTCTTAATAACTGTGTCAAAAAGAAGGTGAGGTTATGAAAGGTGAAGGCAAATATGTACTGCATGTGTCATCAAGAGACTATCAAGCTGCTGACATACTGATAGGTTTTCCCTATTGCAATCTTACACCTTCAGTCTCAACTGCCTTATTAGTTGATTCTTAAGATCTTCACATAGATTCCAACACATT
Organism: Perognathus longimembris pacificus; assembly: GCF_023159225.1. NCBI lineage: Eukaryota > Metazoa > Chordata > Mammalia > Rodentia > Heteromyidae > Perognathus > Perognathus longimembris. Next base: position 23,421,509 of record NC_063188.1, read on the forward strand.
TTAGCTGTGAACCTAATAAATTTCTCATTTGCACTTTGAAAACAGAGACATTACAGGAGGAATACGGGTCTTTCTGTCTCTCTGTCTCTCTCTCTCACTCACACACACACACACACACACACACACACACACACACACACACTGCAGGGTCTTTTGTTCCTTTCTTGAGTAATGCTGCTTACTTTACACTTAGTTATGAATACCTTCTTGTCAGATAATCGCAAAAAGAAATATTTTCTCAGAGCAAATTCCTTGATTTTTCACCATGGACAAAGTAGAATCTCAGTATTTGTAGAAAGATGGAAAATAATATATTAATAAAACATTAGAAAATATGTCAGGTGAAACTTTTGCTTATGTATATACTTTATTTCTAAATAGAATCATGATATAGAGCACAACACTTTAGAGTTCGATAACAGGCACTTTTGGCTCATCTATGATTTTAGCTGTTTTCACAAGAGTTGAGACAACTTCCTTAGTTAGAGTAGAAGTCTTACCTGTAATATGTATGACTTGAAGTCTTTCAGCAGTGTGCCTAAAGCTACCTTCTGTCATTGTTCTGGAGCCAGCTTCTCCCATAAGTGCAGCTGACTCCATACTCTTAGAAGCAACATTTAAACATAGAGGAATGTGGCTTAGCAGTAGAGTGCTTGCCTAGCATGCATGAAGCCCTAGGTTTGATTCTTCAGTACCACATAAACAGAAAATGCCAGAGGTAGCGCTGTAGCTCAAGTGGTAGAATGCTAGTCTTGAGCAAAAGAAGTTCAGGGTTAGTGCCTAGGCCTTGAGTTCAAGCCCCAGCACCAGCAAAAAAATACACAAACAAACAAAATCAGGATGACAGCAAATTCCAGCTATCTTTTCCAGTAATCTTTTCAGGTAGATCAACTAACTGGATGTCCTTTCAAAACCACAGAACTATAATAGCCTAATAACATACACGTGTGTATATATCTATGTATATGTATATACATAGATACATACCTATGTGTGTAAATATAAGTATAGGCATATGCATGAATAGACATGTTCATGCATATAAATTTTGTGCAGTGAAAATTTGGTATTACTTAAGTTTGAAATCCTGCTTTGGTTGGTTTCTTGGGACTCAGAAAGTTACAAACTACTATTGTCCTTCTAAATGCCATCAATTTCTTAATGCCCAACTGGTTGTGTCATATGTATCCAGCCCACAACAGTCCCTACTACTTTCATTATCTTCTTCCATGTTTTCATTTGCCCTCTCACTTCCTAGTCTCTGTTTTGCACATAAGATTCCTGGCTTGTGGGGGTGGGAATATGGCCTAGTGGGAAAGTGCTCATCTCATATACATGAAGCCCTGGGTACGATTACTCAGCACCACGTATACAGAGAAAAAAAAAAAGCCAGAAGTGGCGCTGTGGCTCAAGTGGCAGAGTGCTAACCTTGAGCAAAAAGAAGCCAGGGACAGTGCTCAGGCCCTGAGTTCAAGCCCCAGGACTGGCAATAAAAAAATTCCTGGCTTGTGATCTTGGAGATAGAGATTTGTGTAGCAAATATATAGGGGAATGCTCTAATGCCTGAAATCAGTATCTGTGGAATGAAGTGAAAGTAGGAGAAAAAGTGTCACACAACCTCTGCAAAGATCTCAGTCAACCCCACTGAGATGGGTTTTCATAACTGACCCCAAGGTCCTGCATTTATACCTGGTGTCACTAGTTTTTCATAGGAGTTGTCATATGAGTTGCCAGTTCTCTTCCTGCCTTTTAACAGCTAAGATTTTTTCATGATGGCAATGAGAGGCTCCATTTCCTCATCTTTACTTTCCTTGTTTATATCTTTCTTTTAAAAAATTTTTATTGTCAAACTGATGTACAGAGAGGTTACAGTTTCATACGTTAGGCATTGGATACATTTCTTGTACTGTTTGTTTATACCTTTTATGTTACCTTTTGTTGGGGCATCAGCTTGGCATTGAGGGGAGCGGTCCTGAGAGACTGCCCCCTTCTCCTGCCCTTGGGCTGCATGGCTGTTATCCACTCCTACCTTTTCCCATGGGTCCGGAATCGGAAAGGTGGCCCAAACCAGCCCCGCCTCCTGTCTGGCTCAGAGCACATGGATATCATAATGGCTCCCAGCGGAGCCCAAGGGGGCAGTTCTGTGGGCTGTGATCCCTGCCTCTGGGGGAAGTTCCATGACATCACTGTGATGGACAGCTCATCAGTCTATCGCTAGTATCCAGTTAGTCCCTCCTCTTCCTGCTGCCATTACTGTCATATAAACCCCTCCCCTGAGTAAAACCGATGGAATTCCCAGAAGTTTTCCCCAAGATGCCCGCGTGTGTCCCATGTCGTTCTTTTTTTTTTTTTTAATTTTTATTATCAAACTGATGTACAGAGAGGTTACAGTTTCATACGTTAGGCATTGGATACATTTCTTGTACTGTTTGTTACCTTGTTCCTCATGCCCCCCTCCCTCCCCCTTTTCCCTCCCCCCCCCCCAGGTGTTCAGTTCACTTACACCAAACAGTTTTGCAAGTATTGCTTTTGTAGTTGTTTCTCGTTTTTTACCCTGTGTCTCTCAAATTTGGTATTCCCTTTGAATTTCCTACTTCTAATACCAGTAAACACGGTTTCCAATATACTCAGATAAGATTACAGAGACAGTGTAGGTACAACCACAGGAAGGTGATACAAGAACATCATCAATAATAGAAACTACACATACACATAGGACGTTGAAAGTAGTTACAACTGTGATATAACAATTGTTTCCATAACATGGAGTTCATTTAACTTAGCATCATCTTATGTGTTCATAAGGGTATAGCTATTGGGCCTTGTGATGCTCTGCTATGGCTTGCCTAAACCTGTGCTAATTATTCCCAATAAGGGAGGCCATAGAGTCCATGTTTCTTTGGGTCTGGCTCACTTCACTTAGTATAACATTTTCCAAGTCCTTCCATTTCCTTACAAATGGAACAATGTCATTCTTTCTGATAGAGGCATAAAATTCCATTGTGTATATGTACCACATTTTCCTGATCCATTCGTCTATGGAGGGGCATCTGGGTTGGTTCCAGATTCTCGCTATGTCCCATGTCGTTCTTTAAGTGGGAGAGGGGAGGAGTGACTACGCACACCCCGAGGCTATCACGTAGACCTCACTCTGGCTTTGCCACCTGCTGGTCAGGCGGCTCATGCTTGAGGGTGAAAGGGGACTACACAGGAGGTAATAAGGCCCTGCAACCTTTTAAAAAATGATTGCTAAGAGTAGTGTCAAGTGCCTTTTCCCTGTTTTCCTCTAGAATTTTCATTGTTTCTAATGGTGCTTTAAACCATTAGTTGATTTTAAATTAATTTTTGTAAATCATTACAATAAAGATATAATTGTAATTTTTTCAATGTAGAGAGCCACCTTTCATAATACCATTTATTTAAAAACACTATCTTGCCGTGTTTTGCATTGTTGTTGCCTTAGTTCAAAAATTACTTACTTGAATATAGGTTTATTTCTGGACGTTCCTTTTCTGTTCTATTGGTTTGTTTATTTTTGTGCCAGTATAATACAGCTTAGCAACATAATTTGAAATAAAGAAGTGTGATTCCTCCAGTTTTGTTCCCATTGCTCAAGATTACTTACCTACTTAGGACCTTGTGGTCCATATAAATCTTATTATCCTTCCATATTGAAAAATACCACTAGATTGTTAAGATTTTAATAGGTATTGCATTAGTGATAGCAACCCTTCTTACATAAAAATACAAGATGCCTTTCACATGTTTGTGTCTTCTGAAATGTCCTCCATAAATGTTTTTATGATTTTAGTGGATATTTTATCTCTTTAGTTTGACTTATTCCTATGTATTTTATTAGCCTTCATGCTATTGAAAATAAGACTGTTCGCTTAACTTCTGCTTTTAGTTTATGCATTATAATGTGTAGAAATGTAATTGGTTTTGATAGACTAATTTTGCATTATGTGATATTACTGAATTTATTACTTCTATCATATTTTTAGTATAGTCTTTAGGGTTTTCCATACATGTGAACATGCCAGCCAAGACAATTCTTCATGTTTAACTTGTAATTGGTATTTGTTTCTTTTATCTTACTTAAGCTCTCTGGCTATGACTTCTAATACTATGCTAAATAGAAGTGGCAAGAGTAGATACTGTCTTGTTATTGATTTCAAAACAAAAGCTTTATGGCAACCATTCTTGCAGAGTTAATATGCTAAGAGTTTTCATCATGAAAGTGTTAAAACTTTAAATTTTTTTCTGCATTTGCCTTTATGATCACACACACACATACACACGCATTCTGTTAAGGTAATACATAAAAACATTCTCTTGTGTGGGGAATTACAATAGCTATTCTTTTATTCCTGACTTTCAGGGAGAAAAATATATTTTAGATGTACCTCTCTGATTTAAGATCTACCAATGGCTGCTTTGCTTTGTTAATAACATAAAGAAGATGATGCGAATTTACAAAGGTCTAAAAGATCATTTTTCTTTATATATTAAAGAAAAATATGAATTCAAATAAGACATAAAATAGACATAAAAAACCATATGACTCCTTTCACTTTTATTAACAAATACTAATTCAAGGGAAAGAAAGCTTAGTTAATACAGGTGGCTGTTTTAACAAAATAACAATGGAAAATTAAGAAACATAAATGAAGAAATAATTTGTTCTCATTGAATTTAAATGTATTGTGCATAACTGGCTACTCCACTAATATAATTATTGTAGCTAAATGTATGCAAGGGAATAATTTACAAACTACTATGGAGTTATTTTGTACCATTTATTTTCCCCTACCTGTTTGGGGAGATAAGGTATATATTTTTTCTTTGCTAATTTAGCCTTTATTCTCCCTAAGCACCATATATCCAAAACCCATTCAATTTCATTGAAAGCATTTTTGAAAAAGCTATTTGAATATGTAGAATGTTAAAATCAGGAAATCATTTTGGAAGGGTTGTTATCTAATCCTGAAAATCATCTGATTTTTTTGAGCCTTAAAACTAATCCTTCCATAAACTTCTTTGTACCAGAGAGTTTAATAACACTTAGCTCACTTAGAATGTTAAAATTCATTTCTGGAGTTAATTCGTTACTGAGTTAATATTTCTTGTACTTATCTACTTATCCTAATTCCAGCCATTGAAATTCATTAGGAGCCATTTACTCTCCCTACTCTATGACAGTCCTCTCATTAGTGTTTTGGGAATCACATGATACTATTATATCTTATTGAGTTTACTGTCAATTAAACCCTTTCACCATTCCTTCACCTAGCCATTCATCCATTTATTGCTTCTTTCCTTCCATCTATTCTTTATTTAATTTATTCATTAACTGCTTTCTATAAACCAGTATTCCCAATGGTGCACATAATATCAGGCTCTATGATCAAGCTGCTAACATTACAATTAGGAGAAGCAGATAATAAACATATAAAATTGCTATAAAGCAGAAATTTTATCTGTGATAGAGAATCATGGAAAGAGGCCTATTAGGTAAAGTTATAAATGAAAGAGTTTTCTGGGGAGTTGACAGTAAATGAAATCAAGTTTTTCACATAGCTCAAGTTAAAGGTAAATTATTTGAAATATTGTAAATTATTGTTAAAACATAAATTAAAATTTTATAGAAATTTTAATGTAAACTACAGGAGAGAAAGATGAAAAAAAGATTTACAGAAGATATTCAAAATATAACTGTAAACTAGTGTTGTTTAGTAAAACGAAAGCTACTAAAAATAACAAAGTTCTTGAGAAGAATAAGATAGAAAAGCTAACAGTTCTGGTCATAGGAAAGGAGAATTTTCTTTTCTATATTTAACAATGACATAGCCTATATTTTAAATAAGTTATAAACATATGTTTATGATTCTATCTTGACAAAATAGCTCACTATGAACAATACTAAGTAGTTTCATCCACATAGCAAAAGAAGAGAATATCTGGTAAGAAAACTAAATATTTGAATTTGGAGCTACTCTAGCAATACTTAGAATGATACCTTGTTTTGAAATTTATCTATGGAAAATAGTACTGTTCACACATTATCCAATAGATAGGTAAAAAAAATGATGAATGAACATAAATCAATACAGGTAAAATCAATACAGGTAAAATAAACCCACACATTTTAAAATTGGCTTCAGAATTGGTTCATGAGTTGTCCTTAATTTAAAAGTTTTACAAGCTGATTGGATAGCAGGTTATAAAGAGTTTTTATGTGTAGATTATCACAGTAATCCTGCCCCATAAATCACAGTTCTGTATATATATTTTTTATAGCCACCTCCCAAGTTGTGAAATACTTCTGTATTAGTTTTCTATTGCTGTGATATAATTCCTGATATGAATAAAGATAAATAAGGAAAGGTTTATTCAGAACCATAGTTTCAAATGTTTTAATTCAGGATACCATGTCCCTGTCAGTTTAGGCTTGTGGTGAAGTAATACATCTTAATAGAAGCACTTAGCATCAAGGCATGTTCACTTCGTGGTGGATGGAAAGCAAAAGGAGGAGAAGCAGCTAAGATCCCAATATTCCTGTCAAAGGCATACCCTCAGTGACCTAACTCCTTCCACTAGGCTGAAGCTTCTAAAGTTTCCACCATTTCCCTATAGTGCCATCATCTGGTGATCAAGCTTTCAGTACACAGGTATTGGGGTAGGGGAATTTAAGATCCAGATTATAATATCATGCAACTTGGAGACAATGGAACAATTGTAAATATGTTACATGCACAGCCTTATAAAAGTCTTGGTGCACTGAAGTTGACCTTGTTACTGCTTAAACTTCTGCCAACATGTAAAACAATTTCACCTGGACAGAGTGTATGGCAAGAGGTTATAGTCAGTTAAGCCATTAAAGCCCTCTCAGGTTATGTGAATGAAATTGATGAAGAGAGAACCTTTCTCTTGGGATCTCAGCCCAATTGCCAAATAATGAAATCGTGTGGGGAAAAAAAATCAATGGACATTCCTTTAAAATATCAAGTTTGGAATGGTTGATTATCAATAGACATATTTTCAATAGATTGCCAATAATTTGTCAATAAGTTAAGAAAATGTAGATGACTGATATCTAATAGTATTTATGATAGAAGAAATACAAGGATGTTACAATTCAAGTGATGATCAAAATAAAATAGCCCATAGGGGAAAATCATAAGGAACATTCCAAGAGAAATAAGTCCAGAATAATGTGGCGTCAGGGGTGCAAATGTTTGCAGGTATAGTATATGGTCAACAATTTTATATATAAATGAAATACAAAAATTCCAGGGTCAGCTTTGTTTTGCTAACCAAGCATATGTTATGAACTAGGCCATAAGAGCCCCATCTATCGTGCATATACTTAAGTTGGTAAATGCAAGGTAGGCTAGAATTCTACTTATTACTCAAAAAGTCGTTTCAGGAAATACTCAACCTCTCTCAAACTGACTATAAACTAAAGGTATACATATTTGATATTCTTTCTTTCTATCAAGGAAAAAGTATTAATACATATTCTCAACAAACACACTAGCAATTTGAATGCTAGCAACATCCAAAAGTATATAACCAAGTGGGATTTATCCCAAGAATACAAGATAGATTTTATATCTGTAACTCAATAAATTTATCTACTTTCAACTCAATTCATCTACATTAATAGAGAAATGACAAAAAATAATCAAATCCACAGATGGTTAATGAACAATTAACAAATTCCAATACCCTCTATAGAAAACCAGTAAAGAAGAGAATGAATGTTAATCTGACAAAAAAAAAAAAAACCATCTATCAAACCCTACATTTAACCCAGCACCAGTGGCTATGCCTACAATCCGAGCTACTCATGTGGCTGAGATCTCAGGATCACAGTTCAAAGCCAACCCAGGCAAGAAAGTCTGTGAGGCACTTATGGACAAATGATCAACAAAAGCCAGAAATGGAGATATGGCTCCATAGTGGTAGAGCACTAGCCTTGAGCACAAAGAGTCTCAAGGACAGTACCCAGGCCCTGAGTTCAATCCCCAGGACAGGCACAAAAAAATACAGTCAATATCATACCCAATAATTTTAAAACTTTATATTTCTCCTCCAAAGATTGGAAGCTATATGAAAATATTTGTTCACAGACTGGAAAAAAATTATATTATCTGAAGTAATACAGACTCTGAGAAACAAAGGTTGCATTGTTTCCTTCATTTCCGCTGGACATAATTTATCTGTAAATCTAGAAGTAAATATACTGGGATCGGCTGTACTCAAGTGGTTACAAACGAGTTAAATGAATATAATAGACTCAATGGAGAGATCAAACAGTAATCTTTTAGAAGGACTAGCCTAACAAAATCAATACCAGGAAATGGGTATATCCAAGATGGGGGTGGTGCTAAGGGGTGAGGGATAGAAGAATGAAGGAGGCAGGGAGAATATAGTCAAGAATTCATTGTATATACCACAAAATGAAGAAAAGTAAGGGAAAGAGTATGTCAAAGGGCTGACACTGATCAAGATACATTGTATTCATAAACTGCTTTGTTATATTGCACCTCCTTTGTATAACTACTTAAAGATAATAAAAATAATCTGTTTCTCTCACTTCCCACTTCAATTTGTTTTGAAGGTCTAGGTGGAGAATGTAAACAAAAAGCAAAAGAAAATTAGCTCTTTTCTATAGCTGGGTGCTGGTGGCTCACTCCTAGCAACTCAGGAAGCAGAGATATAAAGATTGCACTTCAAAGCTAGCCCAACCAAGAAAGTCCATGCTGACTAGCCTTGAGCATAAAGAAGCTCAGAGTTAGCACCCAGGTCCTGCTCTCAGGACAAGCAAAAAATAGTAGCTCTACTTAAAATAAAGAAACAAAATAATTTTGTTTGCAGATGAGATTATCTTGTAGAGAAGACACTAAGTAATCCATTATAAAACCTTTTAGGGAGAGTAAATAAGTTCAGCAAGGTTTCAGGATGTAAATTCAAAATTATTTAGAGTATCCTCGAATATTTGAAATATGTACATCTTTTACTATGGTACTTCAAGTCACCATTTTGAGCTAGATATAAGACAAATTCATCTGCAGCAGAAATATGGATTATTTTAAGCTCAATCAGGTCGTGACTGCAATTACCTGTACAGTTTTAGACAAGGGCATTTTCCAGGACATATCAGTGTAATAAATCAACAGTGTTGACAGAGACTTTTTCCCTCTCCCAATAAAAGGCAAATAATAAATACCAGTTATCTTTCACTCCATATATACAATGTTTACTATCTTAACTCAAAAGTACATTAACTCTAGCGATTTGTTCTGTGATTACATCCACAAGGACAGTGGTAAGTTCATCATCTCATAGTACATTAGTAATGATGACTCTGTGGTAACAGCTGCAAATGACAAAAATCAGTAGAAAATATTTGGCTACTGTGGTCAGATGCATTCTTATCAGAATACGAGATAAATTCATGAAGACTGGAAAGTCTAAAACATGAGTAAAATTTGTTGAGACCAGTGGCTTGAGTGTTATTTCCTTCAAAATGATGTGATATTTTTCCCCAAGGGAAAGATACATCACTGAATTTTATTCCACTGAATATTGAGAAATAAGTATAACACTTGGTGGGAGTTTTCTCTGATATGTATATCAAGTAGTCTATATGGCTATAGACAGATCAAAATAATGCAAACTATTTCCAATATTTCAGGCTATACAACTGTTTAACATATTGCTACTTGGCCACTATAACCTAATTCATCCAATCCTTGAAGTGCATATAAAATCTTTTAAGTGAATTATATTACATACTCCTAGAGTCTGTAAGACAAAAATCTTTCTCCTAGTAAATACTCATTTTTCTATATGGAAACAGCCTTTTTTGCTTATTGGATGCCCCTACTAAAAATTCAGTGCTTGATAATGAAAAACTTGCTAAAATCTTACAGTGTTCTCAAATTACATATTTCAAAGTAATATTTCACTAACCAGTGGAATTTGTATCAAGGAATTCTTTCGAAGGCACATGGAAGTGGCACGAACAGCACAATATGGCTTACAATGCCAGTATACCTACTTCTACTACACTGCCATCATTCTTTCTACTCATACCTATGGATTTCATGAAGGAATGCTCTAATCTATTATCTATCATTGAGTATCACATAGTGTCCTTTCTGCCACATTTTATTGATAAAATTAGTCACATTTTCACTTTGTTTCAAGAGAATTGGCATAGACTCCATTTCTTGATATGGAAATGGCAATTTAATGAAATAAAAAATATATAGGGTACATAGCACTATTCAGCACATATTTAGCAACAATAGTGTGCTATAGTGCTGAATTGGAAATAGATGAAAACAACTGAGTTTTAAGTGCAATGTTATAAATTTGGGTAACCAGTAAAGCCTATACTGACAAGTAGAGAATATTGGCTCTGCTATCAAGACAGTAATCTCTTCTCATGACAATAAACAATCTGAATATTTCTTTTTCTTCCTGTCACATCATGCTATGCTCAACTTCATCCATGGATTTAGTAAATGCCTTGTACACTAGAAAAGGATGCACTAAGCTACAAGGCTGAAGTTCTAGGCAAGTATTGTTTATAGTTTGTATTCTTTTTCAGAGAGGCAGTTGAGTGAAAGAAATTTTAAAGTGACTTCTGGAAAACTCAGTGTGCTACAGACTGGAAATTTTGAAAGGTAATAACCAACACATGGTATCATTTCTCCCATAGTTACAATTGCTATTACCTCTGCCTGGCTGGTTGCTTTGTATTCTTTAAAACTTTATGTCAGCTTGAACTTCATGACTGATGAAAAATCTATGCTGATTCATGCCAGTACATAATTGTTTTGACCTGATGATCAGGCATTTGAAATGAATCAGTCTGATGTTTCAGTAAAAGCTAGAGACATCAACAATATCATTAATTGTCAGCACAGACTTTCCTGAAAATGTTCCTGAAAACCACAAACTCCTAATAATCATTCTCAGTAACTCTAGCCTCCATAGTATTTTAAAGATATTTTTATTTTCTCTAAGTAGTTGTACAAAAGAGTTGCTATTCAACAAGGCAGTTTATAAATATAGTATATCCTGATCAATATTTCCCCTTTCAACGTTCTGACTCCTCCCAACTCACTTTTTTTAGGTTATATATTGAATTTTTTTGACATTTAACAGAACAGTTATATATACAATTCACCTTGATCTATGTTTTCCCTTCAACATCTTCACCTCTCTTTGAATCACCCATTCCCTTATATTCCTCAATTCTGTGATATATAGATTAGATATAGATATATAGATATATTTCTATACACATATATAGAATTCTTATTTTCATTCTACTCCTCTCCCCTTGGGCTTACCATACCCTTTTGCAAGAACCTGTTTCCTGGTACTTATTTTGTTAGGCTTTGAATTAGTCTTTCTAAAAATGTATACTATCTAAGCTCTCCATAGAGCCTATTACATTTCATTTGTAACCACTTGAATACCACAAAGTATATTTACTTATAGACTAATAGGCACATCCTAGCTATCAAAAATGAGGGCAACCATGCAACCTGTGTTTCTGTGGGTCTGGCTTCCTTCATGTAAGATTTCCAAGTCTTTTCATTTTCTTATGAATGGTACAATATCATTCTTTCAGATGGATGAGTAGAATTCCAGTGTGTATGTATAAATGTGTGTGTGTGTGTATGTGTGTGCGTGCAAGTTTTTTGCTTTAAAAGATATCAAAATACGTGTAAATGTGGCTTAGGGGTAGAGTGCTTGCCAAGCATGCATGAAGCCCTGGGTTTGATTTCTCAACATCACATAAATAGAAAAAGTGAGAAGTGGCACTGTGGCTCAAGAGGTAGAGTGCTAGCCTTTAGCCAAAAGAAGCAGGGGACAGTACTCAAGCCCTGAGGCCCAAGCCCCAAGAGTGGGGGAAACAAAAGAAAACAAAACCATACCAATATATATCATATTTTCTCAATTTATTCATTTAGTGAAGGGCATCTGGGCTGATTCCATATCCATAGCAGTAAACATGGTTGGAATAGTGGCTTTGTTGTAGTTTTCTTTGTGCGCTATTGAATAAATGCCCAGGAGTGGAATCACTGGGCCATAGGGTAGTTCTGTTTCTTTTTGTGAGGAACCTCCATACTGCTTTCCAGAGTGGTTGAACAAGCTGACATTCCCACCAAGGGTGTAATATAATTCCCTTTGGGCCATATACTTGCTAGCATAGATCAATGTAAGATCAGAAACCAGGAACATTTTACAGGAAGCAGTAGGGGAAACGGGCTCCTAGGCACAGGTCAAATTTTCTAAGTAATACAACAAATCAACAAATCAACAAATACAACAAATCAAAGACTGACTGGGCGGCATACAACTTAAAAGTTTCTGCACAACCATGGACATTGCTAGCAAACTAAATAGAAAGCCCATAGAATGGGAGAAGATTTTTACCTGCTATACATTAGATAATGGCCTAGTATCCAAAATATGATTATAGCTCAAAAAATTAAATCCTGAAAAAAAACCCTCAAATAAAAAACAATCTAATGAGTAAATGGGATAATGAATTAGAGACTTCTCAGAAGAAGTAAAAATGGCCAATAGACACAAAAAGAAATTTTCAATATCTCTGGTCATATAGGAAAAGCAAATCAAAATAACATTGAGATCTCACCTCACCCCAATTAGAATGGCCATTATCAAGAAAACTTCCACAATATTTCATTATCTTTTAAAATACCATTACACGATTATTTTACTTATTGCTTGTATCATCACAGTATAATTTTTGTTTTGTTCCCAGACACATTTGCAGCACATAACAAAATGCCTGACATGCTGAAAACCTGCAATATACATTGGTATGACTTAACAAACATTAGTCTGAACTAACTGAAAGGAAGAAGGATCTTCATGGCAGTTGCTATACTTTTTTGGGGTGCATTATACCTTTCAGAAGTTTAAGTCATCCCTCCTTTTCAACAAGTGAATTCTGACACTAAAATTTATTTGAAAGTAGCATTTTTGTACTTGATTTGACTTAAGTAAAATATTAGACTCTTTTAGTGTTCTTATGTATTAGGCTGTTATCTTATTTTTCAGAATTTAAATTGGCTATATTGTTTATGCTGGTGTTTTGTTTTGCTTTCTCCACCTATTGTAGGAAGCTTAATGGTTTATTGTTTCATTTTCTGAGTGTTATTCCATTAATATTCTTCAGTTTTAAAATAAATATCTAGCAACCATTTCCAGTTTTAAGTAAATATGTATAATTCTCAAATTTTAAAAAGTACCTATCACTTTCTAGAGAAAACATTGATAAATGTAACCCTTTAGGCAAAATGTATCCCCCTATATATTTTTTCTACCAGTGTGAGAAGTAATTTTATATTTTACAATGGTATTAGATCTTTAATTTTTATTCAGACTCCAAAACAAATACTATTTACTAATTTGGTTGTTCACAGAAAAGTTTGCTACCCTACTCTTCATGGTTGGCCCATAGAAATGGGAAATAAGAGTTTTAAGTCATTAAATTTACAAGTAATTAGTACATAAATGATAATCAGATTATGTGTGGAGGTAAATTCACATGAAATTGAACCCTTTCCATGTAAATGCAAAGGGTACACAAATGGGTTGTGTGACTCCCATTTCACAATGATATGGCACAGATCTAGTTCCATGTATTCTTTTAATTTGTATCTCTATAATTGTGATCTACTTCTTAGTCCCTTGCAAGGACACTTAGTGCCACTTACATCCAGGATGAGCTCAAATGATTCTTTTTTTCTGAATAATTATTTATTTATTGTCAAAGTGATGTACAGAGGGATTACAGTTTCATACATAAGGCAGTGGGTACATTTCTTCTACTATTTGGAGGGAGGAGGTATCCTCCCTCATTTCCCCCAGTCCCCCCTCCCCCTCTCCCTCTCCTCCCAGGAGTTGTTCAATTAGTTTACACCAAATGGTTTCGTAAGTATTGCTTTTGGAATCGTTTGTCTTTTTATCGTTTGTCTCTCAATTTTGATATGCCCTTTCCCTTCCCTAGTTCTAATACCAGTATATGCAGTATACTGGGTACTCAGATGAGATACAGTGATAATGTGGGGACAACCACAGGATGGGGATACAAGAGGATCATCCACAAAAAAAAAATGCTATGATTTCACATGGCATGTTAAAAGTAATTACAACAGTGATATAACACTCATTTCCATAACATGGAGTTCGTTTCACTTAGCATCATCTTATGAGTTCATAAGGGTATAGCTATTGGGCTCTTGTGATCCTCTGCTGTGACTAGCCTAAACCTGTACTAACTATTCCCTATGAGGGAAACCATAAAGTCCATGTTTCTTTGGGTCTGTCTCACTTCACTTAGTATATTTTTTTCCAAGTCTTTCCATTTCCTTATGAATGGGGCAATATAATTCTTTCAAATCAAGACTCTTAATATATATTCAGAGACCTTTATTTCAACTGAGCTTACTTTCTGAGGACCTAGGAAACATTCTTGGGAGGAGAACTATTCAACTCACTACAAATAATAATTCTCCAAAATACATTTTCACGTTGTTAATAATATATTACACACTGTAAAAGAATTTGCTTCAGAGAATTTAACTTTTCATTTATCTACATGCATAAAAATATGCAATAACAAGGATATTTTAGAGTAGATCTGGTCTGTACTCTGCCTTAAATATACTAGAGAATTTTCTGGTCCCATTTTAATCTCTCTGACATGGTAAGGGAAACAGAATATTCACTTTCTAAAAGAAAATAAATGTACCTTTACCCATTGAATATTATTTTGTCTAGGTGGTTCTTGGCAAATGATAAAGCAACTATGTCCTCAGAAATACTAAAGATGGCTATCTATATATTGACACTGAGCTTTTGATATCTTACCAGTAATGTGACAATGTCTCTTGGTAGAGAAGAAAGATTACAATTATTTACTTACTTTTACATTTATCATAAAGTCCTATTAGTCTTTAATTTTACTTTGTCCAAGCATCTTTTTTTTTTTTTTTGGTCAGTCCTGGGCCTTGGACTCAGGGCCTGAGCACTGTCCCTGGCTTCTTCCCGCTCAAGGCTAGCACTCTGCCACTTGAGCCACAGCGCCGCTTCTGGCCGTTTTCTGTATATGTGGTGCTGGGGAATTGAACCTAGGGCCTCGTGTATCTGAGGCAGGCACTCTTGCCACTAGGCTATATCCCCAGCCCTTGTCCAAGCATCTTGAAATCAGAACTACTATAAGGACAATCAAGCATGACTAATTTTCTTTTATGCCCCTTCTTCCATATAACACAGATCAGTAGTAGCAAGTTTTAAAAAAATGTATTTAGAAGCAACTAAAATGATTAAACAGTCCACTTATCTTACCAGACAACTCAGAGCAACATGAACATTTTCTGAAAAGCTCAAGATACTTATAAGTGGTTTTGTTTTCAAGTAGCTTCCCTCTTCTGCTTTACCCAAAAGTGAAAACAATACTTACATTGTACATTGTCTAAAATTTCAATAGAAACACAAATGGTGAATTCTGAAATCAAGAGTTATAGATGAAAAATCTTAATACAATTGAATGTGAAGCATCCTCTCTCAGGGAAGTGGATGTATTTAACAAATACAAATATAATGGCACAGGTATTTTGAATTTCAAAAAGCAATCATTTCAAGTATATGTAAAATTTATTACATTTTTGTCAAAATACAGTAAATTATTTTATTCAAGAAATTATTTTTCATGTATTACCTGGTTCATTTATGTGATATAATGTAGATTACGAAAGTCAATTTCAATGCTCTGTCAACAAATTAATGGCCTTGATTGTATTATAGACACCATCTAAACAAAAGTAGTGTTTAGAAAATGTAAGCTCCTCCATGAATACACAAGGGAAAATTAATTAAATTAATAGATTAACCAATATCAGGTTAGCCTTCCAAATCAGACTAACTTAATTTCTAAGAATATTGGCCAATACTAGTGACTTCCATATTTAAACTGATGCTTTTTATCTTATCACATTTTAAAGTCACTCATTTGAACCCCCAGTAATAATTACCTAATTATTACTTAATCCTTTTCAGTGTAAGTCCAATTATAGCAGGACTCTAGTCCATGTAACTTGAAGTTGAGTAGAGCTTAGACTTCATAATCAATGAAAAAATTTTAATATTTTATGTTCCTACACTACAATATTAATCACAAGTGACATAAAAATTTTAAATAAAAAGCCAGCACATATCCAAGACCTCTTTTATTCTTTTTTGGAATTATGCTTAATTTGTTTTTATGGTGACATTTTATTTTTAGGGGGCCAGTCCTACAGCTTGAAATCAGGGTCTGGGCCCTGAGCTTTAAGGCTACCACTCTACCTCTTGAGCCACATCACCACTTCCGGCTTTTTCTGTTTCTGTGGTACTGAAGAATTGAACCCAGGACTTCATGCAAGCTAGGTAATAACTCTACCACTAAGCCACATTCCCAGCCCAATGACAATTTACTTTAAAAAAAAATTTGTTGTCAAACTGATGTACAGAGAGGTTACAGTTTCATACATTAGGCATTGGATACATTTCTTGTACTGTTTGTTACCTCTTCCCTCATTCCCCCTGCCCCTTCTCCTTTCCTTTCCCCCCCATGAGTTGTTCAGTTGATTTACACCAAACAGTTTTTGCAAGTATTGCTTTTGTAATCATTTGTCTTTTTGCCCTGTGTCTCTCGATTTTGGTATTCCCTTTCAGTTTCCTAGTTCTACTACCAGTATACACGGTTTCCAATGTACTCAGATAAGATACAGAGATAGTGCAGGTACAACCACCGGAAGGGGATACAAGAGGATCATCAATAATAGAAGCTACGGTTTCACTTCACATGTTGAAAGTAATTACAACAGTGATATAACAGTCGTATCCATAACATGGAGTTCATTTCACTTAGCATCATCTTATGTGTTCATAAGGGTATGGCTATTGGGCTCTTGTGATCCTCTGCTGTGACTAGCCTAAACCTGTGCTAATTATTCCCTATTAGGGAAACCATAGAGTCCATGTTTCTTTGGATCTGGCTCACTTCACTTAGTATAATTTTTTCCAAGTCCTTCCATTTCCTTACGAATGGGGCAATGCCATTATTTCTGATACAGGCATAAAATTCCATTATGTATATGTACCACATTTTCCTGATCCATTCTTCTACTGAGGGGCATCTGGGTTGATTCCAGATTCTAGCTATGACAAATTGCGCTGTGGTGAACATTGTGGTGCTGGTGGCCTTACTGTGATTTTGTTTGTGGTCTTTTGGATAGATACCTAAAAGTGGGGCTGCTGGGTCATAGGGGAGCTCTATGTTTAGCTTTCTGAGGATTCTCCATATTGCTTTCCAGAGTGGCTGTACCAGTTTACATTCCCACCAACAATGAAGTAGGGTTCCCTTTTGGCCACATCCCCTCCAACATTTATTATTGTTGGTTTTCTTGATAAAGGACATTCTTACTTGGGTGAGGTCTTATCTCAATGTTGTTTTGATTTGCATTTCTTTTATGGCCAGTGATGTAAAGCACTTTTTCATATAAGTCATGGCCATTCTCATTTAACTACAAATGGATCAAAGACCTCGAAATTAAAACAAATACCCTGAAAACACTAAAGGAAGGAGTAGCAGAAACACTTGGGCTCCTTGTCACAGGATGGAACTTCCTTACCAAAGACCCAGAAATGCTACAAATCAAAGAAAGGATGGACAAATGGGACTGCATCAAACTGCAGAGCTTCTGCAGGGCAAAGGACATAGCTCGCAAGATAAACAGAAAGCCCACAGATTGGGAGAAGATCTTTACCAGCCATACAACGGACAAAGGTCTCCTATCTAAAATATATGCAGAACAAAAAAAATTACATTCATTCAAAACAAAATCAAAAAGAACCAATACCCCCCTCATCAAGTGGGCTAAAGACTTAAAAAGAAACTTCTCTGATGACAATTTACTTTTACTTTAGAGAGAAAACATGTTTTTTTTTAAATTATGTTAGCTGTAATTCCAACTTATCAGGTGTTATACCTCATCACATGAAACAGATACGACTGTGGCATCTATTTATTTCAAGTTATAAACTTGAATTACCAATCATCAAATTAGAAATGATAAGGACTAACGTATACCATGATGACACCCAGTAAAGTTTATACTCATTGGGGGTTTTGTGGTTTGTTTCTTCTTGTGATATTCTTCATGAAAGAGAAGAAAGTGGAAAGGAAGATGAAGAGAAAGAAAGAAAAAGAGAGACAGAGACTGAGAATGGAAAGTAGAAGGGAATACGGGAGTGGAGAGAGTAGCTGAGTAAATGAATAACAGGCATAGGAAGCAAGAAGTGAGAAATACAGAAGAAATCAATAAGTAAACTCATCACAAGACAGCTAGGTTGGAGATGGAACTCTACAACTTGGGCAGAGAGTAGGGAGGAACGGGAAACGGGATAAAAATGAAGGAAGGGGTAACAATGCTCCACAAGAAATATACTCATGGCTGGGTATGTGGCACAAGTGGTAGAGTGCTAGCCTTGAGCAAAAAGCAGCCAGGGACAGTGCTCAGGTTCTGAGGCAGGACTGGCAAAAAAAAAAAAAGAAATATACTCATTACCTTACTTATGTAACTACACCTTCTGTACATTACCTTTACAACAAAATTAAAAGAAAACAAAAAGGCAGGGTACCAGTGGCTCACGATTGTAATCCTAACTACTCAGGAGGCTGAAAATCTGAGGACTGCAGTTCAAAGCCAGCTAGGGCAAGAAAGTGCATGATACTCTTATGCCCAATTAACCACCCCAAAACTGAAAGTGGCACTGTAGCTCAAGTGGTAGAGCACTAGCCTTGAGCTGAATAGCTCAAGAACAGCAACAAGTCCCAGAGTTCAAGCCCTATGACCAATAAATAAATAAATAAATAAATAAATAAATAAATAAAAAGGAAAGATACAAAAAATACACTGTTGGTAGGAACATAAGTTGGTGCAGTCACTATGGAAATCAACATGAAGGTTCCTTATAAAATTAAAGATAAAACTAAGATATATAAATCTGCTATACCACATTTTGGTATATACCCAAAGTTATACAATTCAGAAATACCTCTACATAGATGTTTATCACAGTGATAGTCACAACAGCTAAGCTTTGAAATCAACCTTCATGTAATAATGAGATGAATGAATAAAGACAAGGACATGTGTGTGCATGTACACATGTGAACATACACACACATAAACATACATACTGTGGAGTAACAGTTAACATATAAAAGAATAAAATATTCATTTCCAGGAAAATTGATGGACCTAGTGGTCATCATAGTAAGTGAAATAAGTCAGACACATAAATAGAAATATTGAACAGTTTCTCTCGTGTGGCTAAATCTAACAACAAAAAAAAGTGGACACAAGCCAGGCGCCGGTGGCTCCTATCTGTAATTCCTTCTACTCAGGATTTAAAGCCAGCCTGGGTAGGAAAGACTCCAATTAACCACCAAAAAACCAGAAGTGGTGCTGTGGCTCAAGTGGTAGAGCTCTGGCCTTGAGCTGAAAAGCACAGGGACAGCGCCCAGGCCCAGAGTTCAAGCTCCACCACTGACAAAAAAAAAAAAGAACACAAATACAAGTGAGATAGTATTGGAGGTTAGTGAAAATATAGTCAAAATGTAGTATGTGCCTGCATGAAGTTGTAATAATGAAACTTATTTAAAGAATTATAAGGACAATTGAAAAGGAGTGGGAGAAGAGGGATAAGAAAAGGTAATAAGATAATGGAGTGAATGTGATTAAAGTACATTATATGTATATATAGAAATAGCATGATTAAGCTCTCTAAACATACAACTGAGTTACACTAACAAAAATATGGGAAAAAGATAAAATAAACACTCAATACCAGCACAAACACATTGTGTGTGTGTGTGTGTGTGTGTGTGTGTGTGTGTGTGTGTGTGTTTTGCCAGTCCTGGGGTTTGAACTCAGGGCCTAAGCACTATCCCTGGCTTCTTTTTCCTCTAGGCTAGCACTCTACCTCTTGAGCAACAGTGCCACTTCTGGCCATTTTCTGTATATGTGGTGCTGGGGAATTGAACACAAGGCTTCATGTATACGAGGCAAGCACTCTTGCCACTAGGCCATATTCCCAGCCCACCACAAATACATTTTTATCCATGTATCTATTAGTCCCTTCAATATATACTCCAATTATACGGAATATCATCACACTTATTTTCCAAAGTAGTTTTATTTATATACATTGTATAATGAATTGTTACAACCAATCTTAAGATAATCAAGAGGAACCAGATATACCTCAGCATCCTACTGTCGATTTTTATCAACAGGGCATGATGACTAGATTTTACCACATTCATGTTTGTCATGTTTATGTAGTTATAGTTTGTTTACCAATAGATTATCCTGACAAGAAGTTATGCCTATCTTCTCCATTCATCCCATAAGTTATATATGACACTGTTAGGTTCTAAATTAAAAAAGAACTGAATTTCTCTCAGGTACACCTTGTTGGCCAGATCAAGTAAATAATTTTGAAGCATCATTTTTGCCTTTGAAGTTTGTTTCTGCAGAGCTCAATATGAAAAATGAGAAAAGGATATTGATTAAACTCCTGGGAGAGATATACTGATTGTGCAGTTTAGATGCACAAATAAGAGAACTCATTTCACCACATTCTAAATTCCAAAGGCAATTGCCTCATTATTTTCCAGACAATTTATGTTTCTGTCTTTGTCAAGGCACCACGGAATATTTGGTCAGTAATATTTGGACTGATCCTTATAACACAACAACACAGTGAATTTCTGAAAAATTATCAAAAGAAGAATTACATTCAAATGTTAAAAAAGTTCTGATAAATAAAATGCTTTTGTCTTTGACTGGACATTTGCTTTTGCTGGGATGCTACGTTTTTTCCCATTGGAAATCTTTCTATATCTCTCTTTTTATGTGTTTTACTGATTCCTTTACTAGACTTACAAGTCATCCTGTGGTTTTTTTGCTGTAATAGTAATTGCCATTATTCTTAGAAACTGTTCCCAGTATTAGGTGCAAATCATGATCCAATCTTATTCAAGGATGAATGGGATTGTCATTAACTGAATGTCATCTATGTACTGAGTACAGTGAAAATCCTTTCACTGGAGATTTAGTTAGCCTTAACATTACACAACTTCTGCAAATGGGATGAATATTTTTATACCCTATGCTTCATTATCACCTGCCCTGAGCAAATATCATAAGCCTCTTATTACTGTCTCAGAAAACTAATGATAAGATTTTAAATCCATATCAAAATATTTTCTTAAACAATATTTAGCATAATGCATGCTTTCATGTATGGATGAGGGACAACAATGCTTTTTAATCTTTTTATTTTTAGGGTAGTATTAGATTTTCAACTCAAGGTCTTCCAAATGTGCTCTACCACTTACACCATAGTTTTACCACTTTTGAAAAATTTTGAATAAGGTTTTACACATGTCCAGGCCAACCTGCCAGCTACACTTGCATGGCAAAGATAACAGGTGACATGATGCCAAGCTTTTTAGTGGTTTTGATTGGGGTCTAGCAAAGTTTTTTACTGAGTTGATCCTAAACAGAAATCCTTCTGATCTCTGTCTTCTAAGTGGCTAGGACTTAGTCATGAACTACCATGCCTAGCTTAATAGACTAATATCTTAAAGCAAAAGTGAGAAATGCTTTTAATACCATCATTCTTTACTCATCATCTAAATAATTCTCCAAGTTTTCTCAGTACACAAGGACACAGTATGTTCTTTTAGTTTACTAATAGATAACAAAACAGGAGAAAAATACTGTCGTGCAGAACATCAATGGCTCACACCTGTAATTTTCACTAATAGTGAGGCTAAGATGTGATGATTATGATTCAAAGCTAGCCTGAGCATGAAAGTCTATGGGTTATTACCTACCGTAAGCCCCAAAAAGCCAGAAGTGGAGCTGTAACTTGCACTAACCTTAAGCATAAAGGCTCAGGGACAGCACCCAAACCCTGAGTTCAAGCCCCAGGGCTAGCATAAATAATATTGTCTTGATGATGAAAATTTGGAATGGAAGCAGTAGATAACATGAAATGAGGTGAATTAGGTACATGTTGTAATGGTGGATCATCTTCTGAATAAGGCTTACTGGGATATGATTAGTGTGCTATCTTAACAGCCAACCTGATAATCAAGACAACTAGTATATGACTAATTGTGAGGTAGTAAAAAGCATAGATTTGCTGGACGAAAGGAAGAGTCTCATGCCGGGCAAGATATAAGATGTTTTTTAGATTTGTAATATATATTTTTTCTTTTTACCCTCTTACTATTTATTTTATTATCTTGTATAAAGATGTTGCCATTTAACAATGCAGTTTATGAGCACAGGAAGTAAGTATATTCAGCATATTCAGTATACAGTATTCAGTATATATGCTTGTATATATATTTATTATAATTTTAATATTTTCATAATAATGTTAAGCATGAGTACCTGAAAAGCCCAGAAAACAGTAATACTGTGGATAAGTGGCAGATTCATTCCCTCCATATTTTTCTGTCTCTATTTGGAGTAAACAAAATTAGAACTACATTGCAATTAAATAAGTACTACTTAATACTTGTCATATATTAAGAAATTACAAATGCAAATAGCAGAACAGAACCTACAAAGGAATTGCTTATTAATCAAATGGAGTTTGTAATGTTACTTCTGCCAGGCCCATTTAATTGATAAACACAGTCTTTGGGACAATGTGGATAAATTTTCTTCAATATTTTAATGTTATCTTATATGTTTCCAAAACTCATCCAAATGTAGGGAATCTTCATATAGAATAAGCCTACAGTTATAAAATGTTGGCAATAACCCAATAAAAGAAAAGAGTAACAAGTTTTTCATTAACTAAAATCAATAATATACACCACTACAAGTTACCATCCTTGCAAAAACATATTGCATTCCAGTCATAAAGAGCATAAAAGGTTGTAAGTTCTGCAGGCTCACAGAGGTAACCAAAATTAGAGCAATAAACTACTCAGTGGTATGAAATCAATAGAAATCAAGCTTCAAATCTCATGTAGAGGTCGCTATTGCTAAGGTACATGATATATAAGGAGAATGTGCAACACCAATCAATAATGACCATTCTTAATCTGACAATAGAAGTTATGAAAGGAATTTCACTTGTCTGATACCAAAGTTAATGAAATATTTTTATTTCAGAGAAAAAAATTACACACATTTGTACTTTTCTAACACAAAAGCCTCTCTAAATAGACTACTGTGAGAAATAAAAAACAAATCTCTTCATGGAACTTGATTTTACCATATTATATCCTTTCCAAAGATAGTTCTCCTCCTTCTAAAAGTTAAGTGCTGAATGTAAAGTTGAATATATTGTGAATTTAGTATTAGCTACCTTTCACTATGGATCAAGAAGGTGTGGCACATATACATAATGGAATTTTATGCCTCCATCAGAAAGAATGGCATAGCTCCATTCATAAGGAAATGGAAAGACATGAAAAAAAAAATAAGTGAAGTAAGCCAGACCCAAAGAAAAGTAGGTTGCATGGTTTCCCTCATTTGTAATAACTAGAACATGTCTATGATATTCTTAGCAGGGGATCATAATAGCCCAATTGCTAAGTGCATAAGACTGTATATAATGAAGTATATCAAAATGAGCTCCAAGAATTGGAAACAAGAGGTTCTTTTTATGTCCTATATGCAGTTACTTCTATTTTTTCTTTCTGTTTTAGTTTTCTGTACTGTTTGCCTTGTATATACATTCATCTGGTCCATGGAAAAGAAAAGGAATCACAGAAACAGGACAAAGGATGAACTAATGCAGCACTATGTTGGAAATGAACTTCATAACTTGGAAGGAAGGGAGTGGTAAGTTGTAAGCAGGATAAAATGAGGGAGGTCCAGTAACAGTCTCTAAAATGAAACGTATAAGTATCATCTCTGCAGGTATTTCAACTATCTCACTGAAGGTAAATATGTTTTGAATGCTGAAGTAACAAATGTGAATTTACAGGAAGACAATTCATATTGTGTTTATTCAGCACCCACAAATTCCACAAAGAAATGTGGTCCAGAAAGAGTTCGCTTGTCTCTGGAACCTATCTTCCTCTTTCTCATGACAAATAATAAGTATTGGTTGAAGGAAACTTACAACCTTAGCTTCATGAACATTTAATGCTATGTTCCCACCACTGAAGAAACTACATTAAGCTGATCTCAAGCCTGTCCTAGGAGATGAACAATTTTCAACATAACATCAGCAGAATTTGATAGCGTTTAGCAATTTGTGCTTACTGAAGCAGAATTAAATAACAATATAATGGGATTACAGAGTTCCTTACTCTATCAGAAAAACTTCCTGCCTGATCATACCCAAGGTCAAGCAGTAGTACATTAACGTACTTGCATTTCATTAGCTGGTGAATCTAGTTTCCAATTCAACATTTTGTTTTCATGAATTCAGGTAGTGAAACTACTTGCGGAATTCAATTTCAGAATCTGAAATTAGGACACAGTATAAAACATCCTTGACATTTCTGAGGTGCCTATTTACAAACTTATTTAGAAGGCTGACCATGCGGAGTAAAGAGTCTCCTTGAAATGCACATGTCCAGCTCACATAGAATTAACAAATACAAACTAAAAATACCCTCATTAAAATAAATAAATTCAAATGTGCATTATTTTGCACTTTGGCAATATTGGCACATGAGCCACTCTTTATGACTCTGAGATTTTCTTATGTGTTCAAAACTCAAAGTGGAATAACATTGTCAAGAAGTCTTTGGAATTCAGAAGAATGATTTAAATAGTTTCATTGAGTTTAAATTCTTTTTAAATCCAGAAAACTTTAAGTTGTAAGGATTAGAGCATTAAATATGAAAAACATTCCTTTCATTTTTGGATACTAAGTAGACATTAAATATTAAAATTCAAAGGATTTCTTAAATTTCAAATTTACCTGAAAATTGTTTTTTTACATTATCCAGTATCATTTGTAAAAATGGAGATAATATGATATTTTGAAGAGAAAATAAATGCAATACGGTTATTATTTTAATCTTTCTGAAATTCAAACCTCCTATGAGTATTTCCTCATTCCTCCTAAAACCAAAAAGTAACTTCAAAGTAAGAAAGTAGGGTCCAGGAAGCTAAGCTGATACATATGTTGTCAGGACAGGTGAGGTCAAAGAGAGTGGGCATAGACTGACTTATATAGAGAAAAATAAGGTGAGAAAATAAGGTAATGCTATTCAATGTACAAATGTGAAAACAATACCAGGCCACTGCAGGAATGTGGGAATGTGGGAATGCATAGGCTTGGAAAGATGGAGGAGCACTATGGAAGGGGTGACAGTGATCAAGATGCATGTAGTTAAAATTGACATACTGAATTGAAACACTTTTGTACAACTCCTTAAAGATGTTAAATTTTTTAAAGTTATATATTTTTAAAAGTAATGCTCTGTTTCTCCAACTAGAACTTCTTGGTTCCCTTATCTCACCATCCAACCACTTTTCCCTCTTGCCCTGCCCCAGGAGTCAGGAAGGAACAGTGTCATGGGTAAGCCCCTCCCTGGTCAGTGGTTGGATGGCTGGGGAATGGCTGGTTGATTTTACAATGGCCCCTCTGTCCTGGGTAGGTATATATTTAAGTGTCCTGAGGTCTGGAGATCAGACCACAAGAGGCAGACAGAAGGGAAGGGATGTCCGGAAATATAATCAGAAGAAACAGGGCTGTTTCTGTCCAGAAGAGGACTTCACCCAGGAGAGGAAGATTGAACAAAGCCTGGAAAAGCAAGAGAAAGGCTATTTCTAGACCTGGAAATAGAAGGTGAGTTGAGCAACCCCAGGCTCTCCCCTTCTCCAAGGTCCTCCATAACCTTCCTAAGCACAAAATGTTTTCATCCCTCCCCGCCTCCTCTCCTTTCAATACTTTTCTCTGAGCTCCCTGTTGTCCTTCCAGGTTCAAAAATGTGCATGGATGAATATCAGATGCCACAGAAAACAAGAAAAGAGTAACAAAAGAAAGGCATTCAGAGCGACTTAAAACCCAAGAAACAGGGAAGAAGACCAGCAAGAGGGAAACCTTACCATGGGAAGCAGAAAAGGCGTCCTTGTAAGCCATGGCTGGATCAGAGTGAAAGAGGTCCACCACCATCTCTATCTTTACTGAGGAAACAGGAAGTCTGTAGTAGGAGAGCCAAGGCCAAAACCCACTTC
The DNA here is from genome assembly GCF_023159225.1 of Perognathus longimembris pacificus. Lineage (NCBI taxonomy): Eukaryota > Metazoa > Chordata > Mammalia > Rodentia > Heteromyidae > Perognathus > Perognathus longimembris. Next base: position 23,447,848 of record NC_063188.1, read on the forward strand.
AGTAGTGAGGTCTCTGTACCTCTGGCCCCTGGTAAGTGGTCTGACTGTTCCCTTCCAATGGGATACAAGATATTTAAAATAAAACTCATAATGGCAATGCTATGTATTTCTGTGTGCTCTGTGTGATGTTAGGATAGAGAAGGAAGGAAAGAGAAGAAGGGAGTGAGTGGGAAGGGAGACAGTGAGTCCACTGGCGTCTACCCACAGTTGACCCGTGCACGGTGAACCAGACATCATGGAATGGCCAATGCCTGGCTTAAATTTTTGTTAATTAAAGTATCTTAAAGCCAGCATCCATGGCTCATGCTTGTAATCTCAGTTACTCAGGAAGCTGATATCTAAGGATTGCAAAGGTGGAACCCTGTCCAAGCAGGAAAAATGCATGAGATTATTATTTATTAACTACACACACACACACACACACACACACACACGATACGAAGCTGAGGCTCAAGTGGTAGAGTACTAGCCTTGAGCAGAAAGGCTAAGCAACAGCTCACAAGCCTTGAGCTCAAGCTCCAGTATGAGAAAAAACTAAAGTGGGGGTGGCGATGGGGGATATTAAAGCAAGTACTCTGTTTCTCTGTGACTTCTGGGGCTCCTTTTTCTCAACTTTTAATCCTGCTCCCTAGCAATCCTCCAATCCCCTCTCCCATCTGCACAGTAGTGAGGATTGTGCTTTGTGAAGTGTTAGCCCCTCCCCAGTCAGTGGTTGGCTGAGAATGACTTGCTGATCTGACAATGACTAAGGACATGGCCACCCTGTCCTGGTAAGCACACATTTAAGTATCTGGAGACCTAGAAGTCAGACAGTTTAAGACTGAAAAGAAGAAACTATGGCTAGAACCAGCAGCAGAAGAAGGCTGCCTGTAACAGAAGGACCTTACTCCAGCAAGGAAAATCAAATGAGAGAAGGGTGTTTTCTAGATCTGGGCATAAAAGAAAGGTGAGGTGACCCATCCTGCATCTGCCCCTTCTTCTTCCTATTATCCTTTAGGTCCAGTGATCAGCCTGGAAGGGTCTCAAGCACCGTGGCCAGCATGGGATAAGGAACAAGTAAGCCACCACCAGACCCAAGAAACCAAGAGGGCTAGTGATGATTTAGTTCAAGAGAAACAAGGCCAAGAACACACATTATCATCATCTGGGACACATCTAGATCCCTGGCCATAAAGAATTAGTCCCCCCTCTTACTTTCTAAAGGGGACACAGGGTGATGTAAATAAACCCACGTTGTCTAGGATTCAACATGTGTTTCTGCAGTGTTCTTTCATAGTGGGAGAGGGAAGGACAGGGAGAAGAGGGTGTGAGGGAAGCGAGGGAGGTGAATCCTCTGGGGGTGGCTGTCCAATCCACAGGTGCACAGTGAACCAGACATGGAGGAATAGGACCCATGGGAGGTGAGAGGGAAGACAAATTTCTTCCTTAGCGCTTTGCCCCATGGGAGAAGGAAAGGATGCCCCGTGTGTGTGTGTAGGATGATAGATCCAGGTGAGAAGAGTTGTCAGGGGTCTGGCCATCCTAAAAAATATCAATCTGATTAAAATACTGTATATTTTGGGGTAAAATATAATGATTAAAAACATTTAAAGAGTTAACATACATAAAGCTAAAACAGGTCCTGTCTGGAATGTGGGTACTAGTAGGATGGGGGAGGATGATCAGAAGGAGTAAATGAGGATGCCAATGATCTGAATACTTTATATACATGTATGAAAATGGATCAATGAAACCTGGTGAGTGGTTTGGGTAGGAGGAGGGTCAAGGGAGAGTGACAGATGGGGTGATCCTTATTATAGCACATTGTCCACATATGTGGACATGTCTCCATGAACAGCATATATTCCATGTGTGGTAGTAGTATGTGGGTAGTATGTGTAGGAAGATGCTGCAGGTATGGTGATAGTACCCCTTTATAAGACAGCACATAAAATAATTGCCCCCAAAATATGACTTCATGGTACTATATGTTGCTTCCAACCTTGTGAGGTAAACACCTAAAGGTCCTCAGAAGGATACAGAATGTTTACTGAGGCATGGTAGTTTAAGGTGAAGGATGAGGATAAAAAAATGAAAAGAGGAAGGGTAGGTGAACACAACTTGGGCGTTGAGGGGGGAAGTGAGAGAAAGAGAGGGGGTAAAACTATTTGACATGGAATGTATTCATTACCTTACTTACATAACTGTAACCCCTTTGCACATCACCTTTACAATAAAGTTATAATATTCAGTGTATCTATGTGAAAATGGGGCCAGGTAAGTTTAGGGGATGGATAGGGTTGGGAAAGATGGGAAACAATGAAAGGGGTGATGCTGATCAAGATGCACTATACCCATAAACAGACATGTTGACCTGAAACCCTTTTAAACAACGATTTAACAATAAAAAAATAATTTTTAAAATTACGGAATCTTGTTAAGAAAAAGAAAAGGAAAACAACTCTTGTTTATTAAGGTCCTATTAATGTTTATGCAAACAGGAGAGTTTGAGTAAATAACTTCAAGCATAATCATGTAATTGATCCTTTTCTACTAAGTGACTTCTAAGATGGAAGTTAACTTTTATTTTTTTAAATGTTATTGCAAAGTGGATGTACAGAGGTGTAATAGTTATTTAAGTCAAGCAGTGACTATATTTCCCTTTGAACAGTGTTACCCTCTCCCTCATTTTTTCCCAGTTTTCCCCCTCCCAAGTTGTGTAGTTCATTTCCAACATAATGTGTAGTGTCACTGCTGATTTAGTTCACACTTTTCCCACTGTTTCTGAGCTTTCTCTTCCCCTCCTCAAGTCAGATAAACTATAGACAAAACAAAGGTACAAAAATAAAATACAGCAACAAAGGGAATTAACCAGAGGAGAAAAAAGAAAGAAAAAGAACTGAAAACAGTACAGAAAAAAAAACAACCTCCTGATTCCATTTCTTGGAGTTAATTTTGATAAGCATCATTTTAGATGCACATATGCACATAGCTATTGAGCCATTGTGATTCTTTCCTAAAAAATTCCTCCTTTGTCCTCACTATGTGAATGTTTAAAGTGCTGTTTAATTAATCATGTCCAATTGTAATTATTTGTCTTTTACTATCTATTGTGTTTATTTGTAGATTTAAAGGCACATGATAATTATTGCAAATGAGGGAAACCATACAGTCTATGTTTCTTTGGGTTTGGTTTACTTCATGCAATGTAATTTTTTCTAAGTCTTTCTCCTTCCATGTGAATGGGGAAATGTCATTCTATTTGATGAAAACATACAATTCCCTTGTGTATAAACCACACTTTTATGAGCCATTATTTGCTAAGGGATATCCAGGTTGATGCTATATCTTAGCTATGGTAAACAATGCTGCAATGAACATGGTTGTGTTGGTGGCATTAGTGTGGCCTGGTTTGTGATCATTTGGATAAATGCCCAGGAGTGGTATTTCTGGGTCATATAGAAGCTCTATGTGTAGTCTTTTGAGGAACCTCAATACTGCTTTCCAGAGTAGTTGAGTGAATTTATATTCTCACCAATAGTATAATAGAACTCCCTTTGGCCACATCCCCACCAGCATCTGTTATTGTTAGTTTCTCGATAATGACCATTCTAACTGGGGTGAGGTGAAATCTCAATGGTGTTTTGATTTACATTTCTTTTATAGCCAAAGATGTTGAGTTTCTCTATATGTCTACTGGCCATTCTTACTTCTTCTTCATCAGAGAAGTCACTATGTTAGCCCACTTCTTAATTGGGTTGTTTCTTTGAGGGGTTGTTTTTAGGAGGTTTAATTTTTGATCTCTAAGTATTTATTAGATATGAAGACCTGGTCTAATAGCTAGTAAAGATCTTCCCACAGTCCATGGGCTTTCTGTTTATCTTGATAAGTATGTCCTTTGCCATGCAGAAACTTTTCAGTTTGATGCAACCCCATTTATCCAGTTATCCTTTGATTTTTTTGTGTGTGATTCTGGGTCTTAAGAAATTTCTACCTGTATTCTATCCCTTCCTATAATATTTTCAGTGTATCTGGTCTTATATTGAAGTCTTTGATCTCTTTGGAATTGATTCTAGTGGAGAGTAATATATAAAGACCAAACTTGTTTTCTGCATGTGAATAGCCAATTCTGCCAGCACCATTTGTCAAAGAGGCTGTCTTTCTTCCATACTGTGTTTTTATCTCCCTTATCAAATATTAGGTGGTTATAGGTACGTGTTCAGTTCTGGCTCTTCAATTATATTCCATTGATTCTCAGGCTATCTTTTTGCCAGTGCCAAGCTGTTTTTATCACTATAGCTTTGTAATAGAGGCTGAAGGTTGGTATTGATATTTCTCCAGCACTATTCTTTCTGCTAAGGATTCTTTTTGCTCTTCAGGTTCTTTTATTATTCTGTAATCCCTCTGTACATCACCTTAACAATAAAAATAAATTTTTAAAAATTAATTCAATTAGATTACCTCACAATCTAAAACTTACTCTTCAGAGGATAGTGACAATGGCATTTGTAACTATTATCAATTTCATTACAATATCCTTTTTAAATGTACCTAATGGGATTTAAGTACATTATAATTTGAATTTCTGCATGATCCATTTTTTTAAATACATGTATTCAAATCTACAGTAATAAAAACAGCTTGGTATTGGCACAAGAAACGGTCTGAGGACCAATAGAATAGATCTGAAGACCCAGAAATGAACCTGCAGACATATGGCTACTTAATCTTTGATAAAGGAGCTAAAAATAGGATGGAAGAAAGACAGTGTCTTCAACAAATGGTGCTGGAAAAACTAGATCAACACCTGTAACAAACTAAAACTAGATCCTTATGTATCACCCTGCACCAGAATCAATTCCAAATGGATCAAAGTCCTCGAGGTAAAATCAAAAAACCTGAAAACATTACAATAAGAAATAGGAGAAACACTTGGCACAGGATGCCAAGTGTTAATAAAGTCTTAATAAGGGCCCAAAAATACAACAATTCAAAGAAAGGTTGGACAAATGGGATTGCATCAAACAGCAGAACTTTGCACCGCAAAGGACATATCTTTCAAGATAAATAGAAAGCACACAGATTGGGAAAAGATTTTCACAGGCCATACAACAGGAAAAGGCGTCATATCTAAAATATATGTAGAACTCAACAAATTAAATTCCCACAAAACAAATCCTCAGAGAACCAATTGCCCCCTCAGCAAATGGGCTAAAGACCTAAAAAGAGACTTCTCTGAAGAGGAAATGAGACTAGTCAAGAGACACATGAAGAAGTGCTTAACATCACTGGCCATAAAAGAAATGCAAATCAAATCAACATTGAGATTCCACCTCACCCCAGTAAGAATGTCCTTTATCAAGAAAACTAATAACAACAGATGCTGGAGGGGATGTGGCCAAAAGGGAACCTTACTACCTTGTTGGTGGGAATATAAACTTGTTCAACCACTCTGGATAGTAATATAGACGTTACTCAAACAAAAAGAAAAAGAAGTTACTCAAAAGGCTAAGCATAAAACTCCCCTATGACCCAGCTGCCCCACTTTTGGGCATCTACCAAAAGATTATAAGCAAGAACAACACTAAAGCCACCAGCACTACTATGTTCATCGCAGCACAATTTGCCATTGTTACAATATGGCACCAACCCTCAGTAGATGAGTGGATCAAAAAAATGTGGTATATATACACAATGGAATTCCATGCTTCTATCAGAAAGAATGGTATTGCCCCATTCATAAGGAAATGGAAGGACTTGGAAAAAAATCATATTAAGTGAAGTGAGCCCAACCCAAAGAAACACAGACGCTATGGTTTCCCTCATTGGGAATAATTAGTATATGTGCAGGATAATCCTAGCAGAAGATTGCAATAGCTCAATAGCTATACCCATATGAACACATAAGATGATGTTAAGTGAAATTAACTCTAAATTATAGAAACAAGTAGTTTATCATTGTTGATATTTTCAACATACTATGTGAAATTATGCCTTTTTCTTTTGTCTTTGTTTTACCCCTGATGTCACTGTAATTGATTTTCGTATCCTGGGTTTTTTTTTTTAAATATTTTATCTAACCGTTTTATTAAACATGCATTTCAACAGTGTTACTATTCATGTGAAACACTGTGAATATTGACTAATCTTTTTCATTTTATTACTGAAACTTCAAACCCACTAAACTCTTGTTTGTTTCCCCTCTCTCCGGCCTTAGTAAAGCATCTTGCTATCTTTCATTGTTGTTTTTTTAAAAAAATAACTTTATGTACTTCGTATACATGCAATCACATAGAATTTTTATTTTGGGAATTGCTTTATTTCATTTAGAACAAAGATCTTCCAAATATGTGTTATATCATAGGATTATTTTTTTCTTTTATATAGTTGATGGTAGTCTGTCGGGGTTTTTATCCTCCCCCCACCTCCACCCCCTGCTCAGCCCTCCCTCACCAGAGGACAATCAGATGCCTCTGGGAGATAAGTCAGCAGCAAGATCTCATTTATTTAGGAAGTACATACAGCTAAATAGGGCATAGGAGCCAATCAGGTCAAAGACCGGCAGAGGGGCTGGGGATATAGCCTAGTGGCAAGAGTGCCTGCCTCGGATACACGAGGCCCTAGGTTCGATTCCCCAGCACCACATATACAGAAAACGGCCAGAAGCGGCGCTGTGGCTCAAGCGGCAGAGTGCTAGCCTTGAGCGGGAAGAAGCCAGGGACCGTGCTCAGGCCCTGAGTCCAAGGCCCAGGACTGGCCAAAAAAAAAAAAAGACCGGCAAAAAGGGGAGGGGTGTATGTGCACCTATCTAGGGACTGGGAGTGGAGGCATGAGCTGTCCCTCAAAGGTGGAAAAGCCAGGAACCAATCCTAGAGGTGGCCTAATTTTCCATCACAGCCCACAGGACTGCCTCCGGGTTCACCATTAGGTGCCATCTTAGCCACACATCCCTGGGTTTTGTATATATGTTTATTGGAACTAGGGAAGGGGAACATCAAAATGTAGAGACAAATGATAAAAGATGAATCAATTCAACAGCAATACTATATGCTATAAACCATCTGTACAACTCATGGGGAGGGCGGGGAGAAAAATGGAGAGTGGGAAAGGTGGGAGAAAATGAGGGAGGATGTAAGAAGTTGGATAAGAAATGTACACACTGCCTTACATATGAAACTGTAACCCCTCTGTACATTACTTTGACAAAAAGAAATAAAAAACACAAAAAAGTGTGTCCCTATGCCCACTAAAACAAAACATGTATTCTGATAATTATTTGAATCTAGCTATATTATAGGTGAAAATAACATTAGTCCTTTATCTCTTTGAATTGTATTTTCATTGCATTTCCCACCTCTCTCATTTCTGGTCATTCCATTTATTTAAAAAAATGTCACTGGGGTGAATGCACTGGACCTCTCTTTTTAGGCACCTTGAAGATATAGAATCATGGTGAATGGTTTGGTTTTCAGACCTAGATTTATTTTGTGTTCCTATCCAATATGCTGAGGATCTGAAAAGGGTATAGACAGGCCTGAAAGGCTTATCATATATATAATGAAAGGTGTGGGAGGCAATCAATCACATTGTATCCCTCTATGTTCAAAGGGGAACACAAATTCTTTCTGCTAGATTAAATTAAACACTGAATAGAAATAGTGATAGATCCATTCCTGTGGAGAGTACATATATCAATCTGAAGAACTACTGTAATGACAGACAACAGGGTGAATAAAATTCATTGGTGAAGATAATCTGTCAACTTAGAAAAAAAACAACTTGATTTCTGAAGACATAAATGACACTTGTAAAACAATGCAAATATTGCTTTCATATGGATCTTTGGGTTCGCTGCTTATGGTCTCACAAGACAAGTTAGATAAGAAATGTACTCACTGCCTATGTATGAAACTGTAACCCCTCTGTACATCACTTTAACAACAAATAAATCAATTAAAAAATCATGAAAAAAGACCGAAATTAATATATAAGCTTGTCTGTTATCTGACTACCTGGGGAATATTCTGCATCCAAACTCAAGCTTACTGATAAAAATTATCCTTTTTTCAATAATTTACAAAAATGTACTGCTATGACATGACAATCCCAGATGAAACCAACCAACAACTGTCTATTATCAGGTAAAATTTATCCAGAATAAGATTTATCCATTCAATTAGCTTCTTGTACAAAAATTACATAAAACAAAATTATATTACTTGAAACAACATATGTTAATATAAAGGATACAAAGTTAAGCAAAATATCAAGAAGCAAGATTTCATAATGCAGGAATATGTTATATGAAATTTCTAGAAGTGGAAAAACCAGATACACAGAAAACAGGTAAAGAATTTCTTTGATGTGGGTGTGGAAGTGAAGATTTATAGTAAACAGGCACAAGTTTTTAAAACTTATATTAGTGTGGAAGAAGAGTTCCAAATTTGAATTACCATAATTGTTCAATTGTATAAATTAAACATCAAATGATAGTTAAAATGAGTGAGATCCATACTATATGAATCATACCTCAATGACACCGTTAAAAAACATTACTAAGAAATTTTAAAGAAGACCTCATTTAATGGGAAAATATATCTTGTTCATAAATTTGATGGTTCAGAATTTAAAGACAAATCTCTTGCTTGTAATTGAAGGTAAAATTGAGGTTATATTTTACTTTATTGGAAACAATACAGAGATTTATGTGAAAATGTAGAGTAAGGAGAGCTGAAGATAATCAGAAAGAACAAGGAGTGAGGATATTATCAAAAGTTGAGGCAAAAAGTCTAGGTAGCTTTAAATTCTCTACTTATAGTCTAAGAAGGCCAAAATTAATATGAAGCTTATCTGTTATCTGCCTACCTGGGAAATAATCTCCATCCAAACTCATTCCTATAGCTGAAAGAATCTAATTTCTTAATGTATTTGTTTGAATATTATTTCCTTATAGTTATCAGCTGAAATATGCTTCTTTCTACTTGAGGCTTCCCAAATAATGTCTTACTTGATGTCCTTTGTTATACAATCAGCTATTAAAAGTTACTGGGTGATTCTTATGCCTCAAATCTTTGTTGCTTTCCTTGAATTTAAGGGCTCATGGGATTATACCTGGCCCAATCTGATACTACATGGTCTGCCATACCATGTAATGTATCATAATTCTGAGAGTACAAATCATCATATTTATGAGTTAAATAGATTAGCATGGCCCTAATGTCCATAACAACACTGACCAGAGAAGGTGTATAGATACCACAATACTTGACTTTAAATTATACTACAGAAGCATAGTAACAAAAGTAGCATGATACTGACACAAACCAGATAAAAATACAAGTGAAACAGAATGGGAGATGCTTAAATAAAAACATATACCTACAGATGTCTGAATTTTTTTACAAAAGAACCAAAAATGTAATGGTACTTGGAAAGCTGGTTATTTATACATGCAGAAGATTAAAACTAGGTCTCTATTTTTAACTCTGTACAAAAATCAATTCACAGTGGTCAAATGACTTATTGTAAGATTTAACCACATATAGGGAACTGAAACTAATTCACTAACTCTCTGCTTGTATCAATATCAATTAAAAAATGGACCAAGGATCTTAATGTAAGACCTGATACAGAAAGCACAAGAACATATTAATGCAGGCAGTAACTTTTCAACTAGAACTCCAATAGCTCAGAAAATAAAGGCAATGCTGGTCAGGTGGGATTACATTAAATTAAAAACTCTCTGTACAGCAGAGAAAATACCTAATAGGATAGGGAAAACTCTTTTCCAGATATACAACTGCTAAGGGATTAATAACCAGAACATGCAGGGAGCTCACAAAACACCTTAAGAATCAACAATCCAATTAATAAATGCACAAATAAACAGAATAGGCAATTCTCCAAAGTACAAATGGCCAATAAATACATGAAAAAATGCTCAACATTCCTCACCATAAATGAAATACAAATAAAAATGACACTGAGATTCATTTCACCTCAGTCAAAAAGGCCATCATCAAGAATACAAGCAGCAACAAATGCTGGCAAGGATGTAGGGAAAAGGAACGCTTATACACTGTTTTTGGAAATACAAACTAGTACAACCACTATGGAAATCAGTGTGGAATTTCATCCAAATGCTAGAACTACTATATAATTCAGTAATACCACTCTTAAGATTTTATGCAATGAACTATAAATCAAAACATAATAAGAGGCACCAGTATACACATATTAGTTACTACACTATTCAAAATATGTGAGCTATGAAAATAGCCCAGATGCCCTGAAACTGATGAATGAATCTAGATAATGTGAAAATTATTCACCTGTGGAGAATAAAAGGAAATGGACGGAATTGCATATCATTAGATTAAGCCAGGTAAGCCAGGTTCAGAAGAAGTCACATGTTGCCTGTCATTTGTACTTAATAGACCAAAAGTTATACATACACTTCAATATATACCAATATCCTACATATCATATCACACACACACACACACACACACACACACACACACACACACACACACAACTGGCTAAAAGGAGGTCAGCAGAAAAAGAAAATGCCACAGGGTGAAGAATACCAAAATATATCTCCAAATGGAGATGGCAAAAACAAATTTTCAGCTGTGGTAGTGGAGGTTGTAGAAATTAGAAGTATACAAAGGGATCAATCTGATTAAAGCACTGTATATATTTGCATATGCAAAATACTACAATGAAGATCCTTTAAATAGTTAACATACACTTTAACCAAAAAAACATATTAGGAAAGTTAAACAGGCCCTGTCTGCAGTATGGGTACTAGTGGGAGGTGGGAGAGTGAATGAATGAAGTAGGTGAAGGAGGCTGCATATGGTCAAAATACATTTTTACATGTGTGAAAATGGACCAATGAGGGCTATTGGGACAGGTTTCAGAAAGGGAAGGAGAGATGAGGGAGAATGATGGAAGGAACCAGTCTGATCAAGGTACATTGAATACATGTGTGGACAGCCAAAAGGAAATCCCATTGTAAATTTGTCCTAATCAAAATAAAGAAAAAGCATATAATAAGCCAAGTATTTCAGAATCAAAGATACTGTTTCTGATTCACTGATTAATCACTTAGGGCATCTTTTGGGACCTATTATTTAATTAAATTGTGATCCTATCTCCAAGAACCTGCCTTCACAAGCCATAAAGAAGAATGGCATTTTGTCATTCAGAATAAATGATGACACTGAAAGTACCGTGCTGAGCAGCATAAACTGAGCAAGCCAATATTGCATTTTTCACTGATATATGGAAGCCAGGCACAAAATGATGATGATGATTATGTTGATAATGATGATGATGATGATGATGATGATAATGAGATATAAGTGTAAAAGGGGGACAAGTCTTGTGGGGGAATGGCATATTTTGGCAGGGGAAACAAGAGGGTACTGGAGGATGAAGAATATTAATGCACATTACACACACACACACACACACACACACACACACATACACACACACACACCTGAGCAGCACATTGAAATATACCAAACAACTGTTTTAAAGGGGCAAAGAAGTGAAGGAGTTAATCACTACAATAGAGGAGTGAGAACTTATTAAATGTCCATTGTACACATCTATAAAATTATCATAATAAAACATCATTTTACTACTAATGTATAAAAGTAATGAAAAAGCAAGTTTCTTCATTTGTCAGATAAATATTCTTAAATAGCTAACCTTAAAATACAAACTAGACTATCCTATCCTAAAATTTAATACATTGTTAATCCAGAGTTGTCATGAAAACAGTTGCCAGAAGACAAGGGTGTGACTAAAATAGTAGAGCATTTGCCTAGTAAGTGTGAGGCCAAGTTCAGTCTCTAGTACCAAAAAGAAAATGAAAGCAGAAGTAATAGTGTGGGAAGAGATATTGGTATATGGATATGTGATGAAGAAATCTTACCTAGAATACTATTTTTAAAAAGTTTCCACCAGAAAATAAGAAAACGTAGACAACACAAGTTTTTTAAATAAGCAAATGATATAAGAAAGTAATTCATGGAATAATATATGAGTGGATAAATCACATAAATATCTGAACTTCTATGTTTCATCAGAGAAATAGATGTAGATATAGACTATAAAATATATCACTATACCCTAACCAGAATGATTAAATAAAAAAGAAAAGAAAACTCTTGCTGTCATAGATTGCATTAAAGGTTTTATTCCCCTCATTAAAGCTGTGGAGCATGCTTTTCTGCTCCTTGAATTTGGTTTTGACATGTGACTTTCTTTAATAAACAGAATGAACAACAAACAATAGTGTTGCATTTTGTGAGTCTTATTCTTAAGGACACTATGTTTGAATGGAAGCCCTTGTCCACTTTTGCCATTGCCATGAGAAAAGCTACCACTGTATAACTCCTTTTCTCTCATCATCTTTTCTGTGCCCCTGTATGTGTACACATTGTAAATGCCCATTACCATTGATATCAATATAAAGTGACTGCACTTGACAATTCACTGAGATGACTAATGACTTTAAACTCTTATCTTTATTGTAATCCATGCAGGATAACTAGGTAAAATTACTGCCCTTTCCTATTCTTTCTCCTATCAAACGCACTCTAGAATGAATGCTTTCATATACAGTTTTTTTTACTTAAAAGGCCTTGCTTATCTTATAAAAGTAGCACTATGTGAGACTAACAGAAATTGTAAATTTCTGAGAATTGTTTATTCTAGTGTATTGACTCTAGGGGAAGGCTTTCCAAACATGGAAGAAATCATGTGAATATCCTATTTCTGTCCATTTGCTTTTGTATTCTTCTCCTGATAACTAACTGACTACATGAAGTTCTCTTCACATTTCCTAGTTAAGCCTTTAGTTCAGCTCCCTGTAGAAACACCTCTAATCTCCTTTAATCAATGCATGACTTTCTTTACCTGGAATATCTCTAAGTTCAGCTAAGTACTAAAAAAGAGTCCCATCTGCACAGGAGTCATTGCCCTGGAAAGGGCAGAGGTAGACTCTAATTCTCTCAGAGTTAAGATATCTGTTTCAGTTGCACCTTCCCACCAGCAAGAGGCATGTCTGATTTTCTCATTCAATTTTCTAATAGGCATATGAATGTCGTATTGTTGAGAATTTGTTTCATGGAATGCACTCCATTGTGTAAGGAAGATTTCTCTGCTAACTTGAATTGACTTGCATTCTTTTTCAATAAAAATAAGACAAAGTAAGGCTAGTTTACTAGGCTACTATTATTTTACTAAGGAATACTTGATCCATGAAACCAGGTGATTTTATACGAGCTCAGTTTTACATTGTTTTCCATTTCAATGTCTTCCCCTCATTGAGATACAAAGACAGTGGGAGGTTGGTTCATTTTCCATGTCCTTTTTAAAAGACAAAACCTATGCTTTCTTCAATTTCACTGAGAAGAGAGCAGTATATAAATTTTTCTCTAGTTTATGCTAGTAAATCTCTTTCAATTGCAACAGAAGTTGCCAAACAGATAAGTGCTTACTTTAAATGTAGTCTTCTCTGTACTATAATAACTTTACATTTATTTTAGTTTTCAATCATGTAAACCGCCTTTCTTATTTTCTTAGGTATGAGCTTTTATTTCTGGTTTGATATCCAATTCTGCATTTACATGGGCACATGAGAGATGTATGTCAGATGACTAGATTCACACTGCCATTCATTTTTTATTTTGAAGTTTCAATGTACAGATGGAAACTGAGTATCATGTTAAAAATCATATTCTAACTCAGTAAGCCCAGGGTAGGGCCAGAAACTACTTTTTCTACAACCTCCAAATAGTATCAGTTAGTATCAGTCTACGAGCCACTATTGAGTAGCAAATATTCAAAATACATACAGAAAAACAATTTGCTCAAAATCCCAACGCTAATAAGTAATTTAGTTTTAACATTTATACTAATAATTCATTTTCATCATCTTTAAGAGGGATCATAATGTCACCTACTATATGGAACATAAAATATGGAAGAAAAAAATGAAGGCAAAATATTTACAAGGGTATCTATCTGATAAAAATAAGTATACACATGAATGTAGTATTTTAAATATGGTAGATTTGGGGGGGAATAAAACATTATAATTCTTTAGGAAGGTAAAATCATTCATCAACAGAAGAAACACCAAGAAACAAGTACTTTGAAGTGGTGTGGTGAGATCAAGAAGAATGACATAGACAAATGAAGAGAAGGAGACAAAATGCAGTAACAAATTCAATGTGTATCATATAAAATTAAGAAAAGTGAAGAAAGGGGTGGATTAAGAGGGATGGATAAAGGTCTGGGAATGTGGCTTAATGGTAGAGTGCTTGCCTGGCATGTATGAAGCCCTGGGTTTGATTCCTCAGTACTACATAAACAGAAAAACCTGGAAATGGAGCTGTGACTCAAGTGGTAGAGTGCTAGCCTTGAGCAAATGAAGCTCAGGGACGGTGCCCAGGCCCTGAGTTCAAGCCCCGGGAGTGGCAAAAAAAACATGGGATGGATGAGAATGAAGAAATAGGTGACATTGATCAAGATGCATTGTATTCATAAACTTCTTTATTATACAACCACTTAAGGATAATAAATTTTTTATGTTTTATGTTTTCTTATAGTTCCATATGTAATGCAACTACATTTCTTATCCAACTTGTAACCTCCTCCTTCATTTTTCCCCATCAATAAAAATATTTTTAAAAGAAGTAAGTATACAATAAATTATTTTAAAATTCAGTATTTCTCTTTATTTTAGTGGCACTGGGTATTGAACTCAGGACCTCTTACTTGTTATGCTGGTGCTACACCACTTGAGACACACCTCCAGCCCTATTTTATGCTTTGAAGACAGAGTCTAGCAAACTTATCTGCCTCAGGATAGTCTTAAAATGTCTCCTTGGTTGCTAGATTATAGGCATAATCCATCAGTGTCTGCCTAAATGAAATAAATTTCACACTGATAAAATTTGACACAAAAAAGAGATAATTGCACCATGATTAAAATACAGTTTCATACTTTTCACAACTCGGTTATTTTGCTAATTTTAAAACAACTAAATTACTTTTTTAACAAGATATGTGATTTTTGTAGAAGAAAGTAGTGTCCCATACAAATGATAAGAGTAACAATTTGCAGTTAAAATTAAAGGAACCTGTGTGATGCTAGTTGAATGCACATACATATATACACTTTTATTTAAATTATATAATGACCTTGTGAATGTTGTGCTGCTGTTTCCATTATACAACTGAGGAAACTGAGGTTTTAAAATTTTATTGACTTGGGTCAACAGTTTTGTACAAAGTCACAAGAAAAACAGAAGGTAGAGAGGTAAATTTGTTTCATTATCATCTCAGAAAAAGTCAATTTTATATGTATGAATCACTACATGAAAACATTCTCAATAATTTCTTTTGCTTTGGCTGCATCACCAGTATTTTTATAAACTACAATCATTCCACCTACTATCCTGGATCCACTAAGGGTACACACCATCAGCATTTCTATTCTGAATGTTATAGGAACACTTTCTAACTTAGTCATAATCCTATAGGAATACTTTGTACCTTAGCCATAATCAATATATGTTGAACTAAAATTTTCCAGTAAAACTCATGAGTCAAGAGAAACTTTACAATACAAACTCCTTTTACTCAACTTAAGTAGGATCAAAGCAAGTGAACACAGGATGATTTTGAACCTGATTGTACTTTTATAGCCAGATGCCACATCTATTTGCCTTATAATTTCCAGAAAATAGATGTATATTTGTACATCCAAAAAAAAATAAGCAAACAGGTATTGCTAATTCAGTCAATGCTTTTTTTTCCAAAAGATTGAATATTATTTTCCATTTTAATAGTCTTATCATGTTACAATTTCATTACTACAAAAACTCTGAAAACGAAGATGATTTCTCAGGTAAAAAGCATATAGATCAAGTATTGTGACCTTGAAAAGGAAGATAACAACTTGCCTGTTACTTGAAGAATTTAATAGCTCCAGAAATATGCAAAAACATAAAAGTGATAAATAAAAAACTATTTCACATAGAAGTCCAGAAAAATATTAAACTATTAGTACAATACATAAGGGTAGTCCTGATGTCACCTATGAAAGTCAGAATTAGGTAAGTTCAAACAAATGAGCTTTGATTATCAGTGTACTTGAAAAATAATAGAACAAAAAAGTAAACCATTGATTTCTGGAATTTGCTGATTTCTGTGGTGTAAATATTCTAACCTAGCCAGACTTCAACTTGTGAATGTTGGAATGCAGAAAAGATATGCACAATTAATTAGACTGAAATAGCATTAACCAGTTATGGCATACTTATAGCCACAATGAATATAATCCCAAGTTACAAAATTCATAATATTACAGTCTTATACTTTTTATAACAATTGGGTTATTCTAATAATTTAAAAGAAATTAAATTATTTTCAACCATATAAACGAGATATGTTTATATGAATATTTAGTTAAATAATTAGTGGCTGTAATTCAAGTGGTTTTGAGAAAAGTTCTAATTGTATTTTACAATTAAAATTTTGCCTTGGGGCTGGGAATATGGCCTAGTGTCAAGAGGGCTTGCCTCATATACGTGAAGACCTGGGTTCGATTCCTTCGCACCACATATATAGAAAAGGCCAGATGAGCCACTGAGTAAAAAGAAGCCAGGGAAAGAGCTCAGGCCCTGAGTCCAAGCACCAGGATTGGGAAAAAAAAAAAAGGAAACAAAACAAAACAAAAAAAAGTTGCCTTGGTAACCAGATAAGCATGAACAAAAACAATAACAAAATAGTTTATGAAGGACAGCATTAGGGCTGGGAATATGGCCTAGTGGCAAGAGTGATTGCCTCATATACATGAAGCCCTGGGTTCGATTCGTCAGCACCACATATATAGAAAATGGATATGGCCAAAAGTGGCGCTGTGGCTCAAGTGGCAGAGTGCTATCCTTGAGGAAGAAGAAGCCAGGGACAGTGCTCAGGCCCTGAGTTCAAGGCTAAGGACTGGCCAAAAGAAAAAAAAAAGGACAGCATTATATAGATCAATAAAATACAATTGATAAAGTACAAAATGAACTCAACTATTTATATGTTACATTGACTTTTTTTTGCCCATCCTGGGGTTTGGACTAAGGGACTGAGCACTGTTCCTGTCTTCCTTTTGCTCAAGGCTAGCACTCTACCTCTTGAGCCACAGTGCCCCTTCCAGCTTTTCTGTTTATGTGTTACTGAGGAACCTAACCCAGGGCTTCGTGCATGCTAGGCAAACACTCTACTGCCAAGCCACATTCCCAACTCCTGGTATACTGACTTTTTAAATAAGGATGTCACGATAACTCACTGTAAAAGAAAAATTTTAGAAAGTGGTAATAACAAAAAAGATATTCACATGTTAAAGCATTATGTATAAAATAATAAATGAATCAGTACTAATATGACATGAAAATTTAAAAATTAGAAAGAAATTAAAATACCTGTGATACTGGATTAAGCAATAATTTATTGGCATCTAAATAAATTCTTCAAAAAATAAGTTGGAGTGTAGAAAATTTTTGAAACATTGCACTGCTAACAATACCATCAAATTGGTGACATGACAACCTAGGGGATCAAAATACCCTATTATAAGTCACTTACACAAGAGATATGTATCCAGAATACATAAAGGTCACTTATAACAATAATATCAGAATAAATGACTCAGTTTTAAAATGGTCAGTAGAATTTCCTCTAGAAAAATATATACAAGTGTCCACTATATTTATAAGCTTGTCAACATCAATAGTCATTTGGTAAATGTAAGCCAAAGTCACAAAAAAATACCAATTCATATCTACTAGGATGATTAAATTAGAAGATCAAAATTTACATTTTATCTCCAACACTCCCTTGTTCAACAACCTAATATTTTTCAACTGATAGACATGATAATATCACAGCATTTCAACATAACTAAACTCTAATCCTACATTTAATTCTCTCAACAGAATTCTGATGCAAGATAAACAAATCTCAGCAGAATATTAAATGGTTGACTGGGTAATCAAATAAGAATGCAGATAAGCCTATTAGGAAGACCAGAGTCCTCCAAGAAATTAAAACCAAAATAGTTTATAAATGGGCAGAACAAACCACTGAACTTTAAGAAAAATGGCAAGGCAATCAAGTTTAACTACTACAGAAAATAACCAAGCAAAAAGGAATCAAGGACATAGAAACCAGTTCGCCGAATGTTTTAAAAACACTGCTGATAATTATGATTAATGAGAAGGTAGAAAGCCTACACAAGGCAATTTGTGAGTGTGATGAGACTAGCCAAAGATTAATAGAAGAATTCTTTGAGACTACAAACAGAAAGAGAAATGGATTCCAAAGGAAGGAAAGAGACTCCAATGAAAAAATCATCACCCAGCTAAAGGAGATGAACTAGGACAGATAAACAAATCAAGAAAGTAAAGAAGTCCATAGAAGATGTAAAAGAAAACTACATTAAAGAGAAGTCATTTAAAATGAAAAATTAGAAGGCAAGGAAATAAAAAAGTAGAAAAATCTTAATAATATAACAGAAGATGTAGAGAGCAAAGTATCAGAGGAGAAAGACAGATTAGGTAAAGAGAATCTCCTCTTAATTATCCAGAATTAATCCAAGAAACAAGAAAAGAGCCTGTAAGAACATCAAGAATGATAGTTACTGAGAAAGCAGAAAGGAGAAAGGAGAAGAGAAGACAACTAAATGGATAGGAAACTTATTTAACAGAATTCCAGCAAAACTAGGCACATTCAGATACAACAAGCCTTTACAACTCCAAACAGACCAGACCAGAAAAGACTGTCATCAGCACAGTGTAATCTGCATAGGATTAATTTACTTGCAATATTAATATCAGACGAAATATACTTCAAATAAAAATCAGTGAGAACAAAGGATATTATTTACTAATAAAGAGAGCTCTCTTATGGAGTATATAACAATTCTAAATATCTATACATCAAATGCTGAGCATCCAATTTCATCAAACAAATACTACTTATCTTAAAAACACACATAGATCCAAACACATAGATTGATGGTGACTTTAACATACCACTGTTGCCTCTGAATAGATCAACCCAGCAAAAACTTAACAGAAAAATCTCTGAACTAAATTGCCTTGACCTCCTACCTAGACTTAACAGTTATCTACAGAATATTTCACCCAACAGCATCAGAATATACATTTTTCTTAGCAGCACATTGAATCATAATAGAACATATTTTAGGCCAAAGCAAATATGTGAAATTCAGAAATATTGAAATGATTTCCTTCATTCTGTCAGACTACAACAGAATAAAATTAGAACTCAACACCAAAAGCCACCATAGAAAATCTGTAACTCATGGAGACTGAACAATATATTGTTGAATGACCAGTGGTTCATTGAAGGGATCAGAATGGAAATTCAAAAGTTTACAGAATTCACAAACATACACAAAGTATCAGCTTCTCTGGAATGCAACAAAGGCAGTACTCAAAGGAAAATTTATAGCTCTGAGTACCTACATCAACAAATAAGAAAAATCTCACATTGAACCTTTAATGATGCACTTCAAGCTTGTAGAAAATCAGGAATAAGCCCAACTCCAAAGTAGAAATAAATTAATTGAGAATAAAAGTAAAATATAGAATAGTCAATTGTATGAAAAATGTTTTATAAATTTTTAAATTGACAGAACCTGAGCAAATCTGACCAACAAAGAACATACCCAAATAAATAAACCTAGAGATGAAAATTGGAATGTCATGACTTAAACAAGCAAGATTCAGAACATAATAAGGGAATATGTTGCTAAACTTTCTGTCAACCAATTGGAGAATATGGAAAAAAATGAAATAATTCATAGAGATTATTGATACTCAAATACTCAAATAAAACCTGGAAAATTTAAACAAAAGAAACAGGCCTATCATAACAGGTAATGAAATTGACATGCCCATAAATGACCTCTTATCCATGAAAAGCCTAGGTCCCAATCGAATCACAGACGAATTCTATAAGGTCTTCAAAGGAGAACTCGCTCAAATACTCTTCAAAGACTTCAATGAAATTAACAGTGAAAGGCCACTATCAAACTCATTCTATGAAGCCAGCATAACCCTCATCCCAAAACCAGATAGGGACTTATTAAAGGAAAAGAACTATAGATTCACTGATAAACATCAAAGAAATGTCTACTCTCTTCACTCCTCTTCAACATAGTACTGAAATTACTAGCACGAGCAATAAGGCAAAATAAAAACATAAAAAGGATCTAAATAGAAGAAGAATTAAAGCTATCCTTCTTGGCAGATAACATGATCCTGTACTTAAAGAACCCTATGGATTCCTCCCTGAAGTGTGCTGAGATGATCTGAAACTTTGGCAAAGTAGCAGGGTATAAAATCAACCCACAAAAATCAGTATGTCAACAATGAAAATGAGACACAAACCAGGAAAGCAACTCCATTTGTAATAGTCTCAAAAATGATGCCTAGGAATTAACTTAGACAAATATGTGGGAAAACTCTATTATAAAACATTTTTAAATCTGAAAAATGAAATTAAAGTCAGTTACAGTGACAAAAGGAGTAACAGCATGGGGAAGAAAAAACAAAAGAAAATGACATAATTGCATAGGGTACATTGGAAATAACATTATCAACACTGGGTATTGTATGTATGTTTATAGGAACTAGCGAAGGGGAACACCAAAATGGAGAGACGAAAGGTAAAAGGTGAACCAATGCAACAGCAATACATACAGGATTATACGCTGTAAACCAATTGTACATCTCAGGGGAGGGTGGGGAGCGCACAAGAGAGGGGGGAAGGCATGAGAAAAATGAAGGAGGAGGTAAAAACTTTGATAAGAAGTGTACTCACTGCCTTACATATGCAACTGCAACCCCTCTGTACATTACTTTGACAATAAAAAAGTAAGTTTTGAAAAAAATATATTAAAGCAAATCTAAGGAAATGTAAAAATCATCCATGATACCAGATTGGAAGCATTAATATTGTGAAAATGGCAATAATGTGCTACCCAAAGTTATCTACAAATTCGGTGTAATATCCATCATCATTCCAGCAACATTCTTCAGTGATATATAGAGAAAGCAATCCAAAAATTCATATAGAATAATAAAAGATAAAAAATAGCAAAAAAAAAGAATCCTTAGCAGTAAGAAAGTATAGGAGGCAGAGCAATGCCAACTTCAAACTCTACTACCAAGCTATAATAATAAAAAGAGCTTGGCACTCATTCCCTTTAAAATCAGGAACAAGACAGGGATCTCCACTCTCTCCTCTCCTCTTCAACATAGTACTAGTATTCCTAGCCAGAGAAATTAGGCAAGAAGAAAACATAAAGGGGATACAAATAGGAAAAAATAAAGTCAACCTCTCTCTCTTTGCAGATGACATGATCCTGTATCTAAAGAACCCCACAGACTCTACTCCCAAGCTACTTGAGCTGATTCAAAACTTTGGCAAAATAGCAGGATATAAAATAAACCCTCAAAAATCAATGGCTTTTCTATATGCCAATGCTCCAAAGACCAAGGCTGAAATCAGGACAGCACCTCTTTTTGCAGTAGCCTCAAAAAACATAACTAGGAATAACTTTAACCAAAGAACTGAAAGACCTCTATGATGAGAACTTTACAAACATGAAAAACAAAATTAGGGCAGAACTAAGGAAATGGAAAAAACTCCCATGCTTCTGAATTGGGAGGAAATGGCAATAAAGCCAAAGGCTATCTACAAATTCAATGCAATACCAATTAATATCCCCAAACCATTTTTAATGAAATAGAGGAAGCAATCAAGACTTCATATGGAACAATAAAAGATCCTGAATAGCAAAAACAATCCTAAGTAAAAAGAACAGTACTGGAGGAATTACAATACCAAACTTCAAGCTGCATTACAAAGCTATAGTAATAAAAACAGCTTGATATTGGCACCGGAACAGGCCTGAAGACGAATGGAACAGAATTGAAGACCCAGAAATGAACCCACAGAACTATGCCTACTTAATCTTTGATAAAGGAGCCAAAAAAATAGGATGCAAGAAGGATAGCCTCTTTAAAAAATGGTGCTGGCAAAACTGGTTCAACACCTGCAACAAACTAAAACTAGATCCTTATATATCACCCTGCACCAAAATCAATTCAAAATGGATCGAAGACCTCAAAATAAAAATAGATACCCTAAAAACACTACAAGAAGGAGTAGGAGAAACACTTAGATTCCTTGGCACAGGATCAAACTTCCTTAATAAAGGCCAGGAATTGCAACAAAGCAAAGAAAGGTTGGACAAATGGGACTGCATCAAACTGCAGAGTTTCTGCAAGGCAAAGTATGTAGCTTTCAAGATAAACAGAAAGCCCACAGATTGGGAGAAGATCTTTACTGGCCATACAATGGACAAAGGTCTCATATCTAAAATATATGCAGAACTGAAAAAATTAAATTCCTCAAAACAAAACCACAAAGAACCAACAGCCCCCTCAACAGTGGGCTAAAGACTTAAAAAGAGACTTCTCTGATGAGGAAATGAGAATGGCCAAGAGACATATGAAAAAGTGCTCTACATCACTGACCATAAAAGAAATGAAAATCAAAACAACATTGAGATTCTATCACACCCCAGTAAGAATGTCCTTTATCAAGAAAACAATAACAAATGTTGGAGGGGATGTGGCCAAAAGGGAACCCTACTTTATTGTTGGTTAGAATGTAAACTGGTTCAGCCACTCTGGAAAGCAGTATGGAGATTTCTCAGAAGGCTAAACATAGAGCTCCCCTGTGACCCAGCAGCCCTACTTTTGGGCATCTACCCAAGAGACCACAATCAAGAACACACAGAAGCCACCAGCACAACAATGTTCATCGCAGCACAATTTGTCATAGCTAGAATATGCAACCAACCCAGATGTCCCTCAGTAGACCAATGGATCAGGAAAATTTGGTACATATACACAATGGAATTTTATGCCTCTATCAGAAAGAATGACATTGCCCCACTTGTAAGGAAATGGAAGAACTTGGAAAAAATTATACTAAGTGAAGTGAGCCAGACCCAAAGAAACATGGACTCTATGGTGTCCCTCATAGGAATAATTAGCACAGGTTTAGGCTAGTCACAGCAGAGGATCACAAGAGCCCAATAGCTATACCCTTATGAACACTAAAGATGATGCTAAGTGAAATGAACTCCATGTTATGGAAACGACTGTTATATCATAGTTGTAATAACTTTCAACATGCCATGTGAAACCGTAGCTTCTATTATTGATGATACTCTTGTACCCGCCTCCTGTGGTTGTCCCCGTGCTATCACTGTATCTCATCTGAGTACCCTGGATACTGTATATACATGTACCAGAACTACGAAAGGGAAAGGGAATACCAAAATCGAGAGAAAAAGGATAAAAAGACAAACGATTCCAAAAGCAATACTTGCAAAACAATTTGGTGTAAACCAACTGAACAACTCATGAGGGGAGAGGGAAAAGGGGAGGGTGGAGGGAGGAATGAGGGAGGAGGTAACAAATAGTACAAGAAATGTACCCATGGCCTAATGTATGAAACTGTAACCCCTCTGTACATCACTTTGACAATAAATAAGTAATTATTATTAAAAATATTCCTGCTATAGTTTGGCCTATAGAAATTTACAGTGGAAAGTAGCCTGTTAAATTTACACATGAATAATTGTTCAGGAAAGCCAGAGGTCATAGATCAAGTCCTATCAGAAATGCAAACTGATGGCTATCTATAGTGCCTAATTGGAGTCTCATTAATTGGATCCATCCCCACTATAATATCTGTCTATGGCCTCTTTAGGCCTGAAGTGCAAATGTGAATAGACTGCTCTGAAAAAGGAAAAATTTAGAGGAAGGAGTATGATTAATAATAGTTACACATTTTTATAGTCAAGAAAGTACATCTGCATCTCAATCTTCCCAACTATTCAACATGTAAGAATTATTATCTCTACTTTTATTTATTTTTTTTTTTCCCAGAAGCATTTATTTCTTTTTTAGGAGGAAGAGCTGAAAGTGTATTCAATCAGATGCTTCAAGGAGGCCATCGTGAGCAGATCTATGTCTTCGTAAGGATCCAGGTAGTCATTATTGCAGAAAATTGAGTTTAGAAGAATAGACCATTAAAATAGATACTGATTTCCCCAGGTGTATGTATCCTGATGTCCTCTTTTGTCAAGTGACAATAGTCTGTAGCCTAAAATAATATAATGCACTTCTATCTGAGTGCTATTCTTTTTTTTTTTTTTTTTTTTCTCAAATTTTTATTGTCAAACTGATGTACAGAGAGGTTACAGTATCATAGGTTGGTCATTGGATACATTTCTTGTACTGTTTGTTACCTTGTCCCTCATGCCCCCCTCCCTCCCCCCTTTCCCTCCCCCCCTCCAGTGTTCAGTTCACTTACACCAGACAGTTTTGCAAGTATTGCTTTTGTCGTTATTTCTCTTTTTTTACCCTGTGTCTCTCAAATTTGGTATTCCCTTTCAATTTCCTACTTCCAATACCAGTAAACACGGTTTCCAATATACTCAGATAAGATTACAGAGATAGTGTAGGTACAACCATAGGAAGGTGATACAAGAGCATCATCAATAATAGAAACTACACATACACCTAGGACGTTGAAAGTAGTTACAACTGTGATATATCAATTGTTTCCATAACATGGAGTTCATTTCACTTAGCATCATCTTATGTGTTCCTAAGGGTATAGCTATTGGGCCTTGTGAACCTCTGCTATGGCTTGCCTAAACCTGTACTAATTATTCCCAATAAGGGAGGCCATAGAGTCCATGTTTCTTTGGGTCTGGCTCACTTCACTTAGTATAACTTTTTCCAAGTCCTTCCATTTCCTTACAAATGGAACAATGTCATTCTTTCTGATAGAGGCATAAAATTCCATTGTGTATATGTACCACATTTTCCTGATCCATTCATCTATGGAGGGGCATCTGGGTTGGTTCCAGATTCTCGCTATGACAAATTGTGCTGCGATGAACATTGTTGTGCTGGTGGCATTACTGTGATTTTGTTTGTGGGCTTTTGGATAGATACCCAACAGTGGGGCTGCTGGGTCATAGGGGAGTTCTATATTGAGCCTTCTGAGGAATCTCCATACTGCTTGCCAGAGTGGCTGAACCAGTTTACATTCCCACCAACAATCAAGTAGGGTTCCCTTTTGGCCACATCCCCTCCAACAATTGTTATTATTAGTTTTCTTGATATATGACATTCTTGCTGGGGTGAGATGGAATCTCAATGT
Organism: Perognathus longimembris pacificus; assembly: GCF_023159225.1. Taxonomy (NCBI): domain Eukaryota; kingdom Metazoa; phylum Chordata; class Mammalia; order Rodentia; family Heteromyidae; genus Perognathus; species Perognathus longimembris. Next base: position 23,473,186 of record NC_063188.1, read on the forward strand.
TGTTTTGATTTGCATTTCCTTTATGGCCAGTGATGCAGAGCATTTTTTCATATGTCTATTGGCCATTCTCATTTCCTCATCAGAGAAGTTTCTTTGTAAGTCTTTAGCCCACTTGTTGAGGGGGCTATTGGTTCTTTGCGGTTTTGTTTTGGAAGAAGGTAATTTTTTTAGTTCTGCATATATTTTAGAGATGAGGCCTTTGTCTGTTGAATGTCCGGTAAAGATCTTCTCCCAGTCTGTGGGCTTTCTGTTTATCTTGAGAGCTATGTCCTTTGCCATGCAGAAGCTCTGCAGTTTAATGCAGTCCCATTTGTCCAACTTTTCTTTGATTTGTAGCCTTTCAGGGTCTTTGTTAAGGAAGTTCTGTCCTGTGCCAAGGAGCCCGAGTGTTTCTCCTACTCCTTCCTTTAGTGTTTTCAGGGTGCCTGTTTTGATTTCAAGGTCTTTAATCCATTTGGAGTTTATTTTGGTGCAGTGTGATATATAAGGATCTAGTTTTAGTTTGTTGCATGTGTTGAGCCAGTTTTGCCAGCACCACTTGTTAAAGAGGCTATCTTTCTTCCATACTATTGTTTTAGCTCCTTTATCAAAGATTAAGTAGGCGTAGTTCTGTGGGTTTAATTCTGGGTCTTCAATTCTGTTCCATTGGTCTTCAGGCCTGTTCCGGTGCCAATACCAAGCTGTTTTTATTACTATAGCTTTATAATACAGGTTGAAGTTGGGTATTGTAATTCCTCCAGCACTGTTCTTTCTGCTTAGGAGTGTTTTTGCTATTCTAGGTCTTTTATTGTTCCATATGAATTTCTGGATTGCTTCCTCTATTTCATTAAAGAATGGTGTTGGGATATTAATGGGTATTGCATTGAATTTGTAGATAGCCTTTGGCAATATTGCCATTTTGATTATATTAATCCTCCCAATCCAGGAGCATGGGAGGTTTTTCCATTTCCTTAGTTCTGACTTAATTTCGTTTTTCAAGGTTTTAAAGTTCTCCTCAAAGAGGTCTTTCACTTCTTTGGTTAAGTTTATTCCTAGGTATTTTATGTTTTTGGGGGCTATTGCAAAAGGAGTTGCTTTCCTGATTTCAGCCTCGGTCTTCGGGTTGTTAGCATAGAGAAAGGCTGTTGATTTTTGAAGGTTTATTTTATAACCTGCAACTTTGCCAAAGTTTTGGATCAGCTCTAGTAGCTTGGGGGTAGAGTCTATGGGATTCTTTAGGTATAGGATCATGTCATCTGCGAAGAGAGAAAGTTTAACTTCATCTTTTCCTATTTGGATCCCCTTTATATTCTCTTCTTGCCTAATTGCTCTGGCTAGGAATTCTAGTACTATGTTGAAGAGCAGGGGAGAGAGTGGACATCCCTGCCTTGTTCCTGATTTTAAAGGGAATGGCTTTAGTTTTTCACCATTTAGAGTTATGCTTGCTGTTGGTTTGTCATAAACTGCCTTGATTATATTCAGGAATGTTCCCTGGAATCCCAGTTTTTCCAGGGCTTTTAGCATAAATGGGTGCTGGATTTTATCGAACGCTTTTTCCGCATCCAGCGATAAAACCATGTGGTTCTTTACCTTGCTCCGGTTGATGTGGTGGATTACATTAATTGACTTGCGTATATTAAACCAGCTTTGCATCCCTGGGATGAATCCAGTTTGATCGTGGTGTATGATTTTTTTGATGACCTGTTGAAGTCGATTGGCCAGAATTTTGTTGAGAATTTTTGCATCTATGTTCATTAGGGAGATTGGTCTGTAGTCCTCTTTCCGTGATGAGTCTCTGCCTGGTTTTGGGATGAGGGTTATACTGGCTTCATAAAATGAGTCTGGTAGTGAACGTTCTCTTTCAATTTCATTGAAGAGGTTGAGAAATATTGGAGTGAGTTCTGTTTTGAAGGCCTTGTAGAATTCTGCGGTGAATCCGTCTGGACCTGGGCTTTTCTTGGATGGGAGATCATTTATTGCTGTTTCTATTTCAATACTGGATATGGGTCTGTTTAGAAGGTTTAAGTCTTCATAGTTGAGTTTGGGGGTATCAATTTTTTCTAGGAAATCATCCATTTCTTCCAAGTTCTCGAATTTTTTGGCATAAAGGTTTGCAAAATAGTCCCTTATTATTTTCTGAATTTCGGTTATTTCTGTGGTGATGCTACCTGTTTCATCTCTTATCTTGTTTATTTGAGTGTGCTGTCTTCGTTCTTTGGTCAGGTTTGCCAGGGGTCTGTCTATCTTGTTGATTTTTTCAAAGAACCAACTCTTTGTTTTGTTGATTCTTTCGATGGTTTTTTTAGTCTCTAATTGATTTAATTCTGATTTGATTTTAATTATTTGCTTCCGTCTATTGACTTGGGGTTTGGCTTGCTGTTCTCTCTCCAGAAAATTAAGGTGCTTTCTTAAATTACTGAGTTGCTGTTTCTCCAGTTTGTTGATGTATGTACTCAGAGATATAAGTTTTCCTCTGAGTACTGCCTTTGCTGTGTCCCAAAGGAGCTGGTACTTTGTGTCCTCAACTTGGTTGAAGTCCATAAACATTTGAATTTCTGTTTTAATTTCTTCAATGATCCACTGATGGTTCAGCAGTGTGTTCTTTAGTCTCCATGAATTGTGGGATTTTCTGTGGTGGCTGAGTGAGTTGAGCTCTAATTTTATTCCATTGTGGTCTGAAAGAATGCAGGGAATGATTTTGATACTTCTGAATTTGTACAGATTTTCTTTGTGCCCTAAGATGTGATCTATTTTGGAGAATGTTCCGTGTGCTGCCGAAAAGAATGTGTATTCTGTCCTTGCTGGGTGGAATATTCTGTAGATGTCGATTAAGTCTAGTTGGTCTATGCAATTGTTTAGTTCTGTGGTTTCTTTGTTCAGTTTTTGGCGTGTTGATCTGTCCAGTGGTGATAGTGGAGTGTTAAAGTCCCCCACTATCATTGTGTTTGGGTCTATGAATGTTTTTAGAGCCAATAGTGTTTGTTTGATGAAGTTGGGTGCTCCTGCATTTGGTGTGTAGATATTTAGGATGGTTATTTCTTCCTGTTGGAGAGATCCTTTTACTAGTATGTAGTAACCTTCTTTGTCTCTTCTTACCTTTTTTAATTTGAAGTCAATTTTGTCTGATACTAGGATTGCAACTCCAGCCTGCTTATGGGGGCCATTTGCTTGATAGATTTGTTTCCAGCCTTTCACTTTTAGAAGATGTTTACTTTTGCTGGATAGATGTGTCTCTTGGAGGCAGCAGAAAGATGGATCTTGATTTTTGATCCAAGTTATGAGCCTATGTCGTTTGATTGGAGAATTAAGTCCATTAATGTTGACAGTTAGGATTGAGAGGTGATCGTTTGTTCTTTTCATTATCACTATCTTGTTTAAAGCTGTGTCTTCCCATTTCTTGATCTAGTGTTTACTAATTAGGGTTCATTTCTCTATCTGTGTTGGGATCTTGATTATTTTCCCTGTAGAGTACATCTTTAAGGATTTTGTGTAAAGCTGGTTTGGTGGAGATATATTGTTTCAGTTTTTCCTTATTGTGGAAGACTTTTATTTGACCTTCGGCTATGAAGGAGAGTTTGGCGGGGTACAGAATTCTTGGTTGGTAGTTATTTTTATTTAGAGTTTGGTATACTTCATTCCAGGCTCTCCTTGCTTTCATGGTCTCTGCTGAGAAGTCTGGGGTAATTCTGATTGCTTTTCCTTTATATGTGATTGTTTTCTTTGCCCTAACAGCTTTGAGTATTTTTTCCTTGCACTCTGCTGAAGCTGTTTTGATCACAATGTGTCGGTGGGAAGTTCTATTCTGGTCTGGTCGATTTGGGGTTCTAAATGCTTCTTGTACCTGTATAGGCCTTTCCTTCTGGATGTTTGGGAAGTTCTCAGCTAGTATTCTGTTAAATAGGTTGCCTATCCCATTAACCTCTTTCTCCAAGTTTTCCTCAATACCTATTATCCTTAAATTGGGCTTCCTGATTGTGTCTTGAATCTCCTGTAGCGATCTGTTTTGTTGCTTGGACTGGATTTGTATTGATTTTTGATCTTTCTCCATAGAGTCTAAGGAATCTTCAGCTCCTGAGATTCGATCCTCTGCTTCAGTTAGTCGGGACTGTAGGCTAGCTACTTGATTTCGAATCTCTTTTCCTTCTGACTGGTCTTTCCTGATGATTTCCATGTCATTTCTTAGGTCCTGTATGGACTTCTTTACTTCATTAACTTCATTACTTTGGTTTTGAGTGTTGTCTCTCAAATCTTTAAGTTGGGTAGCTATCTTTTCATTTGACTCTTGAAGCTCACTTATCTTTCTATTTGTGGATGCCATGAAATTCTCCATTAATTTTTGCTTTGCCTCCTCACGCTCTAACATAATTGACTGAAGAGATTCAAACTTTTCATTTATCATGTTTATCAGTAAACTTTGTAGAGCATTTTGGGGGTTTTCTTCTATGTTTTTGATTGACTGCTCTGCTTCCTGCTTGTTTTGAGTGGGGGATAAGACTTCATTATTTGCCATCTTTCTTGTGTTTCTTTTGCCCATTTGAATTGGGAATGCCAGTCTACCAGCACCTGTGAGCACTGTTTAAGACCCAAAGCAGCCCTTACCAAGCACTGTTGTGTAAATCTTACAATTTCACAATTATATACAGATAACTTGTGTACCTGTCTATAAAGTTAGATTTGGTGTTCCTAAAGAATACAATTTCAATATAACATCCGATCCTGGGCCCTGTATTCAGTAGTTACTTATTTACTGTTACAACCCTATATGCAATTCTTGTTTTTATATTAAGTTCTTTTAGGACTGGTTTTCTCTATGAACCCCTTTGATTCACTTGTATTAAGCTGGGATACCCTCTATCCAATAACCAGGAGTCACTGGAACCTGGAGGTCCAGGCAGTAAGTCAGCCGGGTAAGTTGGAGCTAGTAAAGAGAATAGAGTAAAGTGTATTGGGGGGGGGGGTGATTTTGGTTTAGTTTCAGTGACGTGGAAATGTGGAGAAGAGTAGAATCAGTAGAAAGAACATTGATAAAATGACAGACACTGGAGAGTTAGCAGAAAAGGGTGTAGGTGTTATTTATAGGAAAGTAATTTTTAAAGGAAGAGGACGCATCGAGAGAAATGAAGTAAAAATACTGGAAGACAGATACACAAAACAGAGAAAAATTATTTAAAAAGGAAGCATAAGTAGATAAAAAGGAAAATAACAGAACAAGAACAACCCAAACAAATAAACAAACACAAAAAAACCTTGATAAAACAAACCAGTAAAAATGGAAAACAAACAAAAAACAAACAAACCAAAAAAAAAAAATAAAAAAATAAAAAAATAACCAGCCAATGATGTTTCAGGTGTGAAAAAATTAAAAAGAAAATTTAAAAGAAAAGTTTATAAAAAAAAAAATGTTTGAAAAGAAAAAGAAACCAGTCTCTGATTTCCCTGCAATGGACTGCAGTCTATTTTCCTGATTGGCTGGTTTGACTTGATTTCAGTTGGCAAGGGGTGGTTCTGTTCTGACTTTCTCCCCTGTTGGTGCAATCGTGGGTCTCTGAGATTCGCACAGCTTGCAGGCAGGCCTTGGGCGTCCTCTGTCGATGGGGACGTGAGCAGTCTCAGGAACTGTGGCTCCTCTGTCTGCTGTGGGGCCGCTGCCTTTGATGCCTGGTCTTGACTACGCTGTGACCACAGCAGGGTGGGGCGCCTCTGGGCTGTTTTGCTCCGCTGAGCGTTGCTTGCCTGAGGGAGGCGGCCTCTGTGGCATAGGTAGCTATGGAATACAGCTCCGTTTTGGGCTGGGAATTAGCTTCCTCTGTGATGGGACCGTTTAGCTGTCCCTGGAACTGTTTGTTCCTCCGTCTGTTGTTTCCGTGCCCCTGGTAGCTGCTCGCAGCTTTTGCTTTAAGTTTAGAAGTTCCGGCGGGCAGGGCGGGGCATCTCTGGCTAAGCCCCGGACTCGCCTCCCGCCAGGGCAGGGGGGCAGGGGGCGTTCTTCTGGGCTGGGCTGGTTCTCACTGATTCCGCCCCTCCTGCCCTTTTCAAAGATGGCTTTTTTGACCTCGCTTTCCCCAGGCCCGCTTCAGTTCCAGTCTGGTCTGACCCTATGCCAGTGTCAAAGATGGCACTTTGCTCTGGCGGTGGGGACGGGGATGCCTTCCAGAAGCTGGACTGTGGGCACAAGTGATGATAAATTTTGGGGGTACTCACGCTGTCTCTGCGATGTCAGGTCCTCCGTGCTCGGCTGCCGTCTGGAGTATTTAACGCTTTAGCTGTGCGGAGTGCGGGGGGGGGGGCTGTGCCCGGCACAGTGCCGGATCCGGCGCTGGCGCGGCGCGGCGGCGGGACGCCGCTCGGAGCTCAATTATGTGTTTTCAGACCAGCAAAGTCGATTTTTCCTTCCTGTTCAGAATCCCTGTACTGTTAGAAATTACTTTGGCTGTCTTTCTCGGAGAAAGAGTTTCTATGAGGTGAGAAAGCTATGATATCGGAGGGTGCTCTGCAAGGGCTCAGCCACTCCTCCGCCGTCTTCCTCCCTGAGTCATTATCTCTACTTTTAAAATAAATAAATTGAAGATGGTTAAGTAGCACTGCAAGCCTGTTAGTACTAAGCGTCTGCACTGACATCGATTCTGGTCTTCACTGCACCCATGGCCATTGAATGAAGAATTCCTAGAATAGCTGTCCAAGATGTTGAATAACAAAATCTTCAACAGTAGCTCCCACCAGGACTTATCCTAGAAAGCTGTTGACCACCTGGGCCTGGATCTAGGCAAGGTGGTAACTGAGAAATTCAGCAATCAAGAGACATTGGTGAAAGTGTATATGGAAAAGATGTCTAAATTTGTCCAAGTGATTGTGGAGAAATTAATGACAATCTAATAGAGGTTTTAATTACGATTAATTCCTGCAAGATTGCTTCAGCCATTTGAGTTACTGCAGCCATCCCATGCTTCCTGTATGTCTGGCAGGATAAGAAGGTTAAGAGCTGGGCTCCAATCTCAGTCAAGCTGTTTGCAAATACACTGTAACTGGTTCAGATCACATCATTCCCTTGGATCTGCATGCTTCTCAGATTCAGGGTTTTTTTTATAGCCCAATGGACAACTTTTTTGTACTCAGAGCCTACTGTCTTGCTGTGAATTAGGGAGAACCCCGCCCAATAGAAGAACTTCACTATTGTTTCACCTGATGCAGGCACAGCCAAGAGAGTGATCATCATTGTAGACAAGGTGAATGTGGACTTTGCCTTGATTTACAAAGAGTGGAAGAAGGCCAATGAAGTGGACTGCATGGTGCTAGTGGGAGATGGGAAAGATAGAGTGGTTATTCTTGTGGATGACATGGCTGACACTTGTTGCAATCTGCCATGTAGCTAAATAAACTCCTAGATGCAGCCACCAGAGTTTACACAATCTTGATTCATGGTATCCTTTCTGGCCCAGCCATTTCTGACATCAACAATGTATTCTTTAAAGAAGTTGCAATCACCAACACTATATCCCAGGACGACAAGATGAAGCATTTCTCCAAAATATAGGTGATTGACATCGTCATGATCCTTGCAGAAGCCATCAGGAGAACCAACAACGAAGAATCTGTTTCTCACCTGTTCAGGCATATCCCTTTGTAATACAATAATTTCAGAGGCTTTTTATATATGAAGTTAACCCCATCCCTGTTATCCCTTGGTTTCTCTTAGTATTTGACAAATTCAGCAGAAGACCTAGCTTCTTTAGCTTTCTACATGGTATATTAGAATTAGTTGATCTTAAGTTGGAGAAAGAAATTGAGATGAACTGCTGGGATTTTCTACATGCATTATATTACCCTAGCTCCTTGATCTTTTTATGACTCCTGAAAGCATTAAGTAGAGTTCAGTTCCTGTAAGATTTGCAAACATTTTTTCCAGTCCTGGGGCTTGAACCCAGGGCGTGAGCACTGTCCCTGAGCTTCTTTTTGCTCAAGGATAGCACTCTACCACTTGAGCCACGGTGCCACTTACAGCGTTTTGTTTATGTGGTACTAAGGAACTGAACCCAGGCCTTCATGCTTGCTAGGCAAGCACTGTACCACTAAGCCACATTCCCAGCCCCAGATTTGCAGACTTTTGAGGATGTTGTGCAAAGCAGTTAAAATGTGATTGACAAAGCTTGGATTCCTTTGCAGGTAAATAATTTCAGGTTTTTCCTTTGTTTTGAGTAACTAACAACACAGCTAGCCTGTGTGAGACACATTCTCCAAGGCCTATACTACATTAAAGCAACTAGCTGAGCAGGAGCAAGCAGTTCAGTTTGAGCAGTTGTTAGGCAGGATCCTGATATGGGGACAGAGGGTATCTCAGTGTAGCAAATGTGTCTTGGGAAGAAAAAGCCTAATACATCTTCATCATATGCTTGACTGTGTAGCATGGATACTCCTTTGTACCTTCTCCTTTCCTGGCTTTACATTCAGCTATCTTGACCTTTTTCTGTTCAAATATCTTCTTGGGCCCAACTGGTCATTGTACTATAGTTTTCTGCAATAAAAACTTTTTTCCTGCTGTGCCGTTGTTCATGTTCACATTAGATAATTTGCTGTAGTTTAATCTTTCATTCGCTACCACTGTGGTTATAGGTTTTAGGTGCTACCTTGCATAATGACATTTAACTAATTTAAGTGTTTAATTTTCATCTGTTTTCTTTGGATTCACTTGTCCTCAAGTGAACTGAGAGTTTAAAAGGCTGATATTATTGTTTGTTGTAGGAAAAACTAATAAAGTGTTTATGTTTTAAAATAAAACAAAATAACTAAATTGAGGGGCAAAGAAGCTTAATGAATAGTACATGGTCACTAAGAAAAGAAGTATCAAGAATAATGTTCAAACCCAGGTACCACATTCCAGATCATATACTTATAAAATGGAGGGTCCAAAATACCTTCAGTATATTCTTGGGGGTTTTCCCAAGAGGAGAAACGGTGGATTCTCCTATAGGTTTGAAATTTCTTATTTGCCATATGAGAGTAGGAAAGTGAAATTCTTGCAGCTTGCATTTTAAAGGAATTTCCTAGCATGAGAATGTAGCTCAGTGGTAGACTGCTGACCTACCATATGATAGGGTTTCACCAAGAGCAGCACAAATAAAAGGAAAAGAAAATAATGAAATTTCACCTTGAGATACTCTGAACATTAGAAATTAATTTAATACAGCTTATCTGCAGAAGACTTTGTGTATGGCAAGAGTTTTCATGCACATGACACCACAAGAAGTTCTGCCCTCTGCACATTTTATATCTCCTGCTTGCTTATAAAATACATATTTATCCCATTTGCAACCTACAACCAATATTGCTGTTAGAAATTTCTGGTGTATTCCTTTATCAATGACCTCAGTAGATGATAGAAATTTTCCTTAAAGTTCTATAATGGACAATTTCAGGCAATGTGCCTGTTCTCCCTTGAGTAAGTCTATTAACTCACTTCCCAGAAAATATTATATGAACTCAAGGAAGACAAATAACATTTTCCATCCATCAGCTCAGTACTTTCATTTTCCTGTTTTATCTGCTATCCAAAAGCTATTTGTTTACTGGGCACTCTTATCTTTTCTCTGCATCAACTGCTCTTGCAATAAAGAAAACTGAGGATTTTGACAGTGCATGGAGATTTAAGTTTGATTTGAAACCAACTCAAGATTTCACTTTGATTCTCTCCTCTTAGATGCTTATATTTCATACAAAGCAATACTACGAAACGTGGTCTGAACTCTGAGCACCTCTCGGTTATGTGAAGAAGGAGAAATATCTCCAGAGTAGGTTACCAACAACAAATTAATCTCTGAGTTTGTCAAGGGATTTTTCTCAGAGTAATAAATGATCTGATATGATTGGAACTGCTGACACCTAGTCAAAGCAATATAAAAAGGGAACAGTCTATTGACTCTTTTGAGCATTTCACTGTAGAAACAACACTCAATAGATGTCAAAGGGTAAAATGAAAGCATCATCTTTTCCAATTGCCAAATGACAGAGATGCCATATTTAGAAGGAATTGGAAGCCTTATCTGCCCACAAATCTCTCCCCCGCCAGCATGCATCAGCATCCTACCATTACAATATCCTCTCAGAGACCATCTAGAGAGAATCTTTTTACTTCATTGAAGAGTCTGTATTAATTTATTTCCACTGCCATTATATTCCATGCCTCTTCGTTTTGTGGGATTTGTAATGTTACCTTTGGATTTTTTATTTTATGACTCGTGCTAAACTTTTATTTCTTTGGGGAAAGAGAACAATTTATTAGACTGCATTTCCAATGCATAATATGGGAACCCAAAACAAACACATTGTATAGTAAATATTTCATGAATATATAACTGAATAGAGACATAAGGAAGTATTGAAGACATGCATTACAAATTATAATGAGAGGGATTTCTTTAAGTTATTAAGCCATTATCACTCAGAGAAGAAAGCCGATTAGCATTTCAAGTTATAGCCCCTCCCCCATAAGTGAGTTTTATCTAATTAACATCATTTGATCCAGGCATAATTTAAATTAAGATTGCTGATATTAAAAAAACAGGAATTCAATGTTTTTAAAAATTCATTTACCTGAATTTTCATTGAAAGTTGGAAGATCCAGTCACATAGGCTCACTATTCTTTTGAGGCAATGACTCCTTATCTTTTCAAATGGGACCTGGGTTTCAGTTTGTTCAATCCCTACGGGAGCTAATTCTTTCTTATACATTCAGCTATTTATGACTATGCTCTAAGGGAAGGGGCCACAAACAAGTACGTTATATAGGGAAGATAGAAGTAAGAAAAGAAAAATAGACACTAAATTACCAGAGAATCAGTAAATGAGAATCAAAATAAGAACTAACACCACTTTCTGAGGGTAGTGAGGATGTTGCAGAAAGAACAAGCAATACTAAAGCAAACTTTTGCCTCTCATCATTGATTTTTAATGAGTGTTCCCCATATAGAAGGTCAATCACAGGCTCACATTTTGAGACATTCTCTTCATTTATGCACTATGGTGTGCTATTTACACTAAGAACTTAGTGCTGCAAACACTATTGTCATTGAAGCAAAAGATTAAGTTAATGTCAAAGCAGAAAATAAATGGAGCAAGTGGCTCAGATGGTGATTGCCCAATTAAAGAGCCAATCAGTAATATCTTTGCATGAACTTTGGAATATAATTTTGTTTTCATCTATTCACATGCAAATACACTTTTTAAAGCACACAGAAAGGCACAAAGAAAGAAACTCAAACATTATGTATCCTAATACTAAGGGTAAAACATGCCAAGTGAATTTTTATGAACGTTTTGTTTCCATTTTTGTACAATAAAACAGCTGTTTCCATTCTGTTTTTTCTTGCTTTCCTATTTTTGTGATTATAGCAGAATGTCTTCCTAAATCATATTCAAAAGAGAAATTTTTGCTTTTAAAGTATCATTAAGAAATGTAAAATGTTTCTATAACAAACTTAAATTTTGTAAACTCAAATCTTTGTTAGAAGGAGCAATTATTATGGAAGATAATTCTTTCTACAGTTTCAGGCCTTTGGAACCAAATCTAAATCAGACAGAAAACTGAAAAATATTAGAATAAAATTATGAACAAAGTTTATACCAATCAGATTTTCGGATAATAATATGCATCATGAAATTCAGTAAGATTTCTACTTGATAAATAAATACACCATTTTCAACATACAATAGTTCCACAATTTTTCCATTATTGCCAGAGTCCATACAAGAAAAGAATTGGAGGTTTGTAATAAAAAGATTTGTGATGAGAAAATAAATATTCAAGGGTAAATGCAAAAATTCAAATTACAGAAGTGTTTGTAAATGTGTACCTAATTTCCTATGACTTAATTTTCTTCTGAAAAGAGTTTTAAAGCTTCTCTTAAATCATTTACTAAATTGCTAGTCTCTACAACTGTATTGTGAAGATCTGACTAAGGATTTTTCTGATAATATTACTGTGGTTTTTATTTCATATATAAGTGCTTAGTGAGTACAATAAAGCATATCCTATTTATCATGTTTAAAATAAGGAAGGTTCTTTAATGTCTCACGTAGTTAATTAATATTTCATAAATTCTACTAATTAAAGAAAGAGTACTTTTAAACATTACTCAGAAATGCTTTTTAAATCGTTTACATGAATTAATTCATCTTATCAATGTTCTTTGTACTTCATAACTATTTCTCTTCCTTTTAACCTTTCTTTCACTTTTTTGAAAGATATTTATCTCATAAATATATATACACATATATTTAAAAATACATATAAAGTTCCATTATATGGCAAATACAATATCCCAAATGTACATAAACATACATACAAAGCTTAGAGAGTTACATCAGCTAAACAAAGATCACATCAATAATCAAGGGTAAAAATATCATTTTATTCTATACTTCTCAACCTCCAATGTCATCTTACTCCACTATATAAATTTACACTACCATCAATGGTCCTCACCTCTTAAACATAAAGGTTCTGTTTTCTAAGTAGTAAGACTGAAATTTCAAGATGTCATCCTCTCTTCTATTTATTTTGTGACTCATACATTACCAGAATCTTCATGAAACAGAAAGAAACACCACTGGATAAAATGAGTTGATCTAGTTGTGAGCTATGCAAAACAATGAACCATGAAAAGTACAAGGTAAAAAGAAAATAATTCAAACTTGAGCTCTTTTCAACTTATAACAGAAAAGTTCAACTGGCAGTTACCTGGCCAAACCCCAAAGCATACAATGCTGGCTTTGTGAAATGTTGTGACAGGCTGAATTAATAGTAAAACCAATCTGTCCAACTTTGGATAATCACACTATGGGTTCCATTTTTCTTTGGCTAGTAGGGCCAGGAATCTAATCATCATTTGTTGTTCTTTCAACGGAGGGGGGGGCCCAAGGGCGATGGGGGAGTTACGATGCAGACACCTGAGACAGGTCTCAAGGGTCAAGTCTACTTTATTGCAGAAGCACAGCAGCCTGTATACATTTTTAAACTAATTATAATACCCTACTCACCGTAGCAACCCAATGTAACTTATTACCTTAAAGGTTAAGTTGTTTACCAGGTTCTTTGGCTCAGTTCTCAAGAATGAGGAAGGTGCGTGCGGTGGTACCTGACTTGGAGGAGCTCGTGACCCGGGGCAAACAACACGCAGTGTTCTGTGTGGTCTTAGGCACGCAGTATGCTGTCACGCCATGTTCCTTAGGGCAGCGGCATAAGCTTTAAGGCCAGGCTTGCCTCCCACAATCATTGTCTTATTTGAAGAAATGGATGGATGCTAAACAACAGGAATAATGAATTCAAAGAAATGCAGACACTTCCACAGAGATATTTGGAAATATGATAAGCTTTCAAAGCAAAGCTTTTCATTTTTGTTCTTTTACCATCCTTGAGAATACCTATATCTTTCTTCTATCATCTTCAATCTACAATAATTCTTGGAAGATTTCTGTAGAACTGCATTCCTTCAGGTTGGTAAAGTCATGTGGTAGTACAAATGCATCTTTTAGTGTTAACACCCAAATTGAAATTTCATTCTTTATTTCATATTCATGTCCAAAGAAAATGATTTATTCATCTCTGAAATGATCATAATGCTTCTCTAAAATGATCATAATGTTAACATGTAGGGGAATTCTGAGCAGTAAATGAAATAATGCTGTGGCTTTGCAAGTGTTTCTTTTTTAGTTTCAGAAACTGTCTTTGAAACTAAAACTTACAGAGGTCTACCATGTACTATAGTTAAGTGCAGAGGTGTTCTTTAAGCCATTGGGCAGGTAAAGATGAATTGAAAAAGAAAATTGAAAATCACTGTGATTATGTATATAAATTGTAGTAGTTGCCTTATAGTTAGCTTTCTAGGCATGTGTGCTAGCACTTAAGCCACACTCCCAGCCCGCCTTATAGTTAGCAAAAAAAATTGGTACCACTATCATTGTTTGAATATTCTCCATTAAAGCAGTTGAGTTGTTCCAAAGAAAACTTGAAGCATAGATCACAGGAAATGAATTGGCCTCTCAAAATATTTTGTTTCATCTGCCTCACCAAGAAAAGTTTATTCTGCAGAAATTTGATTTCAAATCTAATTTATTCACACCAATTGTACTTTAAGTGGAAAATGTTAATTAACTTTTGACAAAACTGTGTTGTACATCCAATGTTAGCCCTAAAAATTATCACTAAATTCTCTTTTATGTTGAAGAAACCAAACATTAGAGAGTACAGTAGACAACTGTTATAAGTGATCTGATTTCTACTCTGAATCCTGCAACTACCTATTGTGGTCTGAATGCTTGTATCTTCCCAAAACACATGTTCAAACCCAGCTCCTATGGTTATATTACTAAGAGCTTTGGCTAATAGGAGATAATTAGGTCAAGATTGCTCTGGTGATACAAATGGGATGGATGCCCCCATGAAAGGGACTTGAGTGGGTAAGTCCTCTGTTCCCTTCTACCACACCAGGATACATAGAAGGCAAAAGGAATGGAGAAGCTCTCACCTGATGCAGAATCTTTTGATGCTTTAATCAAGGATATTCCAGATTATAAAAGGTTGAACACTGAATTATTGTTGTTTATGAATCCCCCAGTCTTAAAGTATTTTGTTACAGCAGACTGAACAGATTCAGGCCCTCACCGTGAACAAAAAACCTTACAATTCTAAGTTGACTCTTGCTCATACCAAAAGGGTCAGTATATTCTCTTAAATTTCTCATATAGTGAATATTTTATGTGTTATTGGCTACAATTATTAGCCCTGTGACAACTTCTTAACTTAGGTATCATGGAACAGAAGCATGGCACATTAACTAAAAAAAGTAGACATGGCTGTATTCCAATAAAACTTATTTTCCAAAAATGGGTGGCATGCTGGAATTAGCTCAGTGATTTGTTAAACCTTGTCTATGAAATAATGGAGTTAAAACAAATGAATAATTTCAAACCTGGTTATTCATTAGAATACTTTTGGGAAAGTTTGATAAAACAACCGTACAATGAATCAAAACCCCATGAGTAAGACCCAGTTATCTATGTGACTCTATCACCTTCAGTAATATGCATGTCTGTACACAATACTTGACAATCTCTAGACTAGATCATTTCTAAGGACTGTAATATTATTTGATAAACAGAAATTCTCAACTAGCTGCTTTTATTAGAGTAATTCTGCTTTTGATTTATCACTTGGAATACATAAGTAAATTAATTAATGCCAGGAAATAGGTAAAACATTCCATAAACACCAATACTCTTAAAAACCCAGATATTTTTAGGTTTCACTTGTTAAAATATTTCTCTTAAATGAACCCACAGAACTACGCCTACTTAATCTTTGATAAAGGCGCTAAAACAATAGTATGGAAGAAAGATAGCCTCTTTAACAAATGGTGCTGGCAAAACTGGCTCAACACATGCAACAAACTAAAACTAGATCCTTATATATATCACCCTGCACCAAAATCAATTCCAAATGGATTAAAGACCTAGAAATCAAAACAGACACCCTGAAAACACTAAAGGAAGGAGTAGAAGAAATACTTGGGCTCCTTGGCCCAGGACGGAACTTCCTTAACAAAGACCCAGAAAGGCTAAAAATCAAAGAAAGGTTGGGCAAATGGGACTGCATCAAACTGCAGAGCTTCTGCACAGCAAAGGACATAGCTCGCAAGATAAACAGAAAGCCCACAGACTGGGAGAAGATCTTTACCGGCCATTCAACGGACAAAGGCCTCATATCTTAAATATATGAAGAACTAAAAAAAATTACCCTCTTCCAAAACAAAACCGCAAAGAACCAATAGCCCCCTCATCAAGTGGGCTAAAGACTTACAAAGAGACTTCTCTGATGAGGAAATGAGAATGGCCAAGAGACATATGAAAAAATGCTCTACATCACTGACCATAAAAGAAATGCAAATCAAAACAACATTGAGATTCCATCTCACCCCAGTAAGAATGTCATATATCAAGAAAACTTACAATAACAATTGTTGGAGGGGATGTGGAGGGTATGTTGGTGGGAATGTAAACTGGTTCAACCACTCTGGCAAGCAGTATGGAGATTCCTCAGAAGGCTAAATACAGAACTCCCCTATGACCCAGCAGCCCCACTTTTGGGTATCTATCCAAAAGACCACAGACAAAATCACACTATAGCCACCAGCACAACAATGTTCATCGCAGCACAATTTGTCATAGCGAGAATCTGGAACCAACCTAGATGCCCCTCAGCAGATGAGTAGATCAAGAAAATGTGGTACATATACACAATGGAATTTTATGCCTCTATCAGAAAGAATGACATTGCCCCATTTGTAAGGAAATGGAAGGACTTGGAAAAAGTTATCCTAAGTGAAGTGAGCCAGACCCAAAGAAACATGGATTCTATGGTCTCCCTTATTGGGAATAATTAGTACAGGTTTAGGCAATTCATAAGAGAGCATCACAAGGCCCAATAGCTATACCCTTATGAACACATAAGATGATGCTAAAGTGAAATGAACTCCATGTTATGGAGACAACTGTTATATCACAGTTGTAACTACTTTCAACGTCCCATGTGTATCTGTAGCTTCTATTACTGATGATGTTCTTGTATCACCTTCCTGTGGTTGTACCTACACTATCTCTATAACCTTATCTGAGTATATTGGAAACCGTGTATACTGGTATTGGAACTAGGAAATTGAAAGGGAATACCAAAATTGAGAGACACAGGGTAAAAAAATACAAACAACTACAAAAGAATTACTTGCAAAACTGTTTGGTGTAAGTGAACTGAACACCTACCTAATGGGGGGAAAGGATAAGGGGGAGCGGGGAGGGGGGCGGGGGGGGTTTGAGGGACAAGGTAACAAACAGTACAAGAAATGTATCCAATGCCTAACGTATGAAACTGTAACCTCTCTGTACATCAGTTTGATAATAAAAATTTGAAAAAAAATATTTCTCTTATATCTAGCAGTAGCTCTCACTGTTCTATTTCATTAAAGTCTTTCAAGTCTTAAAAGTAAACAAAAATCCATAGAACTTTTGCTTATATGGATTTTATCTGTTTTATATGCTACATTTGAAACTTAAATTTCTAACTTAAAATTAGTAAACTTCTTTAGGAATAATAAACTCATTGTATGCTAACAAT
This sequence comes from Perognathus longimembris pacificus, assembly GCF_023159225.1. Taxonomy (NCBI): domain Eukaryota; kingdom Metazoa; phylum Chordata; class Mammalia; order Rodentia; family Heteromyidae; genus Perognathus; species Perognathus longimembris. The sequence goes on from NC_063188.1 coordinate 23,490,323, forward strand.
AACTTTTTTCAAGTACTGAATCTTTAACTCAGAGACTTATACTTGCTGGCTTTTCTTGTTTATTGTAGGTCCCTAACATTTGAAATATGCCTGCAGCCCAGGATTTTGATAACTGAGTCTTAAGGACTTTTCTGTGCAGATTGACTGCCTTTACATCACAGTCCCTCAGATCTCAGCTTTCTGAGCAGGCCTTAAACAAAAAATATTGCGAAGAGTGGCCTTATTTTAAAATTGTAATATATATTTGCTATTTGGCTTAATAGAAAGCTGGTTCTTATATATGCTTCTACATTCAATCCATTATTACATATTGTAATTATATGTGAAGAAAATAAAGTTTAGCATAGATGGAAAATTAGGTAATACTTAATAAAACTTTAGTTTGTATATATTATTCTTACCATACACAAAAATTTTAGCCAGTCGCAACTGGCTCAAAACTGTTATTCTAGCTACTCAGGAGGCTGAAACATGAGATTCAAAGCCAGCCTGGGCAGGAAAGTCTGTGAAACTCTTATCTCCAATTAACCACCAGGAAACCAGAAGTGGACCTGTGGATCAAAGTAGAGTACAAGCCTTGAGCAAAAGAGCTTAATGACAGCACTCAGGCCTGGGGTTCAAGCCCTATGACTCCCACCCCAAAAAAAGAAAACCTTCAGTCCAATAATAATTGAATAGGAAAAATGATATCATAGCAATAAATTTATAGTCATATTAAGGTTCATTGGTATGTTTTGTATCTTGAATGTACCTTAATATTCATACTTTCTAATATTGTGTATGGAGCATTTAGGAAATTGCTATACATTTAGTAATGCTGATGTAAATGTTGACATCAATCACATATAATATGAAAAAATCACATTCATTAATACAAACACCAATATCATTATAAATGTTTTGAAAAACTGGTAAGCTGTCACCTCTCAGTGGCTAATACAAATTTTATTGATTTTCATTTTATAAACACAAGTTTTATCATTAGCAACAAATGTTCTTTGCTGTTTTCCTTGACGTTATAAGCTCACTATACTCATTCAAAAAATCTTTCAAGTACATATTTGACTAACAACATATTTATACACAAATGTAAATAAACTCTGTTTTTCAAGATAAAAATGGTGTTTGATGTAGAACTTGATCAGTTTAGCTATGAAGAAACAAATAAAAAGGAACATTTCATAGCAATAGAAGGATAAATCTATGAAAGGTTATAACAATCATAAACATGAAGGGCCTAAGCAGAAAAGTCCACAAGATTCCATCTCCAATTAGCTAGCAAAATATCAGATGGAAAATACGGCTTAAGTGGTAGAACACTCAAATGAGAGTGCAAGACCTGAAGTTTGGGTCAAGTTACCAGCACACACACACACACAAACACACACACACACAACACACACACACAACACAAATGTGTGCCCCCACACAGGAAATATTTATAAACTCCATCATCTGTGTCAGTACTGTTGGGGTCCATCTTTCTCGCATTGATGGAAGGGGCTTGATGCACCTCCCCCAGCCCTAGGGAATGCGGCCCTGCTACCCCCTCTAGATTGGAATCCAGAGAAACCGGTTGGGCCAACAGCCCTCCAACCTGCCAGCCAGCCGGGCGCCCACCAACCCCACCCGGGTTCGGTGCGCTCAAGTGACCTTAGCCCTTGGGGGTCAGGTGGCAGCTCTTGGCCTATCGGAATCCTGGCCAACCCCCTTCCTTCGGAATCATCTCCCCTTGTCCTTCTCTCGATAAAGTCAGTTCGCTCTCAGAAGCTTACTCCGTGGTCTATGTACGCTAGCTCCCAGGGAAGGATAGCGGCCACATTACCACGTAGGTCACGCGCGCGCCAGGCCGGACCGAACCCCCACGTCTCACTCTAATTTGCCTGCTGGTCAGGAGTTGGGGGAGAGGACGTTACGGAGGGCAGGAAGAGAGAAGAAAGAGTCCGAGCCGGGAGGGGCAAGAAAAAACCCCAACAAGTACCATGGTTCAATATTAAGAAGATAACAATTTTACCTGCCACTTATGTTCTTCATTCAATGTCATGGGTATGATTTGAGTACCCATTATGTCATTTGTGTTCTTCCCCTCAAATACTGATATATTGAAATCTTAATCTGCATGGTAATTGCATTACTAAGTAGGAAGTTTGGGGGAATTACTACTCTTATAGAAGAGTACTAGATAGTTTTACTAGGCAAAAATAGAGTGAAAAGACAATATAAACAACGAAACAGGCATTCACTAGAAAGTGAACCTGCATGTAACATTTACCTTCAAGTTTATGGTGTCCAAACTGTATGAATAAGCTGTTAGATACTCAGTGTCACTGATTACTGAAGTATCATTTTTCCTTAGCAAAGTAATTATTTCTTCAATTATTAAAAGTGTCAACAATTCTAGAATCTCAATTTGTATTTCTGGATTTTCTTTAGTACCAAAGCCTCAGTTAAAAACTTAGCAGAAATAAATGACATAGAGAAGAATATTATTGGGAAATATTTACAAAGGCTAACATACTCTAGTATAAGTAAACTATATATTATAGGATTATTACACTCCTAGTTCCCAAAGAGATACGTGAAGAGATTAGTAACAGGTTAGTTCTCTAAGTAGAACTCAGGAGAAAAATATATATTAAAAAAAAGGTCATGTTGAGAAGAGTTCTTGTATTTTCTTCAAAAGACCATCTAAAGGCAATCCATAAGAACAAAGAAAAATATCCTTACCTCACCCTCCTCCCATTCTATTTTGCTGAATTCAGTCAAAAGAAAAACAAAGGAGATCCATTCTAGGGCAATTTAATACATGTACACTTTTTAATTTTGTTCAGCTGATTTTTCGTTTCTTCCTCTTTGGAGAATACTGTGGGTAAAACTCAGGGCTTCATTTATGGTAGGCAACTGCACTACTGCTCAGCTACATCCCCATTCTTGGTTTTGTTTTTAATAATTTGGGATTCATTGATTTCTTATGTTGCCTATACAATACTCAATCCACTTTCTATTTTCTTTCCATTTTGATGTTAGCAGGATTTGTACTCAGAACCTAACACTTGCTAGGTAGGTACTCTACTGCTTAGCCAAGCACGCTTCCTCAGGTTACTTTTCATATGAGATCTTACTCCTGCCACAGCATACGTCTAGAACGTGATCTTCCTATTTTAGTCCCCAGTTGTAGATAGGATTACAGAAATGTGATACTGAACTCAGCTTGTTTCAGTGAGACCGAGTGTCAGATGTTTCTGCCGGGAACTGCAGTCCTGAGATCTCAGCTTCGCACATAGTTGAAATGACAAGCAAGAAACATCATGTCCATTTCTTTTTCTTTTTTTTTTCTTTTTTTTTGCCAGTCCTGGGCCTTGGACTCAGGGCCTGAGCACTGTCCCTGGCTTCTTTTTGCTCAAGGCTAGCACTCTGCCACTTGAGTCACAGCACCACTTCTGGCCATTTTCTGTATATGTGGTGCTGGGGAATCGAATCCAGGGCTTCATGTATACGAGGCAAGTGCTCTTGCCACTAGGCTATATCCCCAGCCCCATCATGTCCATTTCTCTTAAAGTCTGTCAAACTTTTCTACCTCAGCTGAAATCAAACTGGGATCCTCCTGATCTTGGTTTGAAATAGCTAAGGTTATAGATATGAATAACCAACACACAATTCAATCAATCTTTGGGATTTTCATTATAGATAATTATATCAAAAATGGGTGAATAACTTTACTTTTCATTTTTTAACTATAATTCTGTAGTTATTTTTGTTGCCTTATTACACTGGTTGAAGACTGGGGTAGTGAAAGTAGACATTTTTATTTGTCCTAAAATTACAGAGAAAATATTCAGTGTTTGTAATAAAATATTTTTCTACAATGTGAACTAATAGATTAAAGTTAAAGCTTTATTCCTTTTTTGTTGTGTTTTTTGGATCATTTGTGGAGCTTGAACACAAGGCCTGAGCCCTGTCCCTGAGCTCTTTTGGCTCAAGGCAAGTGCTCTACCACTTTTAGCTACAGCTCCACTTCCAGTTTTCTGGTAGTTAACTAGAGATAAGAATCTCACAGATTGTCCTGCTCCAGCAGTCTTTGAACTGTGATCCTCAGATCTCAGCCTCCTGAGTAGCTAGGATTACAGGCTTGAGCCACCAGTGCCTAGCTAGCTTTATTATTTATTTGCTAAAAGTTTTATCATTAAAGTATGGTTAAATTTGTCAAATTAGGATAGATAAATCTGTCATAGGTCTATGATGGTTTGGATTTTTAACAGCTTTCTAATTCTGAATTAGCTTGGCTTCCTGGAATAAATCCCATAAAACCAAAGCATAATTTCCTTATAAAGTGTTTGATTTCTATTAATGTAGTTTAAAGAAATGTACATCTATATTCATGAAGGATAATAGTGTGAAGTTTTTAACTTGTATTTTGTTTTTATCTTCTTTGATATCAGAGTAACTTTTGTATAATGAAATAATTTTAATGTCTTCTGTTCTCTACCTCTTGAAAGACACTGCACATAAATGGTGTAATTTTCCTTTTTGTCTGATGTTTGTTAAAATTAACTAGTGAAACTGGACACAGAAATTTGTTGAAAGATTTTCCATAAAATGAATTCAATTACTATAGGATACGTAGAACTATTTCTGATTATCTATTTCTTCAACAGTGAGTTTTGGTAATTTATGCTTTCAAGGGAATTGGACTATTTCTATGTTGTCAATATTTTCAGTATATAATTGCTCCTACTATTGCCACATTATTGTTGCTGTTATTCATGATGTGTTGATTCTCCCTTTTTGTCTTAGCCAGACTAAATAGAGGCTTATTGATCTTTTCAAAAACCAGTCTGGTTTCATTGAATTTTTCTATTTTCAATATGTTTTATTTTTCTATTTTCACAAATGTCTATAGTTATTGAAGAATCTTAAATTACTGATTTCAAAATTTTCTCCTGTATGGATATGTCCATGATCAAGTTGACAAAAATAAAGTCTATGTAGAAGTGAAACACCATGATGTAAGCCCTTTGAACTATCAACAGCCAGTTTAACAAAACACTATCAGAAAAATGAAACACAGTTTGAATAGAATTAGCATAATAGAAGCTAGTCACAGCAGAGGATCACAAGAGCCCAATAGCAATACCCTTATGAACACATAAGATGATGCTAAGTGAAATGAACTCCATGTTATGGAAACGACTGTTATATCACTGTTGTAATTACTTTCAACATGCGATGTGAAACTGCAGCTTCTATTATTGATGATCCTATTGTATCCCCTTCCTGTGGTTGTACCCGCACTATCACTGTAGCTTATCTGAGTACATTGTGAACCGTGTATACTGGTATTAGAACTATGAAACTGAAAGGGAATACCAAAATCGAGAGACACGGGGTAAAAAGACAAACAACTACAAAAGCAATACTTGAAAAACTGTTTGGTGTAAATCAACTGAACAATTCATGGAGGGGAAATGGAAAGGGAAAGGGGGAGGGGGAGGGGGAAATGAGAGAGGAGGTAACAGTACAAGAAATGTATCCAGTGCCTAACATATGAAACTGTAAACTCTGTACATCAGTTTGACAATAAAAAATTTTTTAAAGTAACAAAAAAGAATTAGCCTAATAGTAAGGGATGGATGCCTGAAAAAAAGGAACTATGGATAAATGTAGTCTTAATACTCAATGTGAATACTCAAAAAGGAAGTTGCAATCCTGATATGACTGGTAGAGAAAGGGTCATCCCTTCCATTATTCTCTATCCTCATCCCCCCTTTCTCTACTAGTCATATCAGGATTGCACTATGTTGTCCAGATAGATCTCAAATTTCTAATTCTCCTGCTTTAGCTCTCAAGTAATGAAATTACCAGAGTGCATCATTACACCAAGAAGAAATAAGCATCTCTTAGATAGACAACAAAATACTTATTATGAATAAATACAATAGAGCAATGCTGTAAGATATTCAAGTTGCTAAGAATATACAACTCATCAACTTATTTTAAAACTACCTAGAGTTTCACTTTAAAAATTATTTAGCTAAAGGTTTTTCTAGTCACAAATATTATCTGAAAAGATACGTTTTATTAATAAAGCCATTTGGCCCCAGAAGTAGCTATAAGACACAAGAAGTAAGAATTGGAGAAAAGGAAATTATATGGGTGAATATAATTTAGGATTGAAAATAAATGTACTAATGAATAGCATGGATTCCAAAATAATAGTAGAACAAAAATTCAGGAAGCATGATTTCAAATTATACTACAAATCCATAATAGAAAAATTGTGTTGCATTAAAAACAGACATGTGGATCAAGAGAATGCAATTGAGGACTCAGAAATAAACCAAAGCATCTACAGCCATCTCATTGTTAACAAAGGAACTTTAGTTCCTGTGAGAACAAGTGATTAAGAGATTCTCACCAGAGACCAAACAGATGAGACTACCCAATCTTAGTTTTTCAGCTTTCAAAACAGTGAGCTAAGAAACCAAAACGCTTTCCAATAAAGTACCCAGCACAAAATAAACTAAGACAGAAATCACAGCATAGACAGACTTAAAGGAAAAATTAGACAGTGACAGATAATAGCACATTATAAATTTATCATTTCAATAATGGATAGAAAATCCATATACAATATCAAGAAAGAAGCTGAAGGCAACGGTGCATGACTATTGTCCAAGCCACTCCAGAGGCTACTGCAGAAGGTGTCAGTTCAAGTTCATGAGTACAAGTCCGGCCTACACAATAAATCAAGAATGCAAATTAAAATATAAAAGCCAGTAAGAAAATAGAAAACCTGAACAAAACTATGTAGTGATAGATAACACACACACACACACACACACACACACACAGTATTGAATTGTCCATGAAAAGAGGCAGAATACACATTGTTCTCCAGTACATGGAAGAGTCTCTAGAACAGACTATATCTTAGGCCACAAAACAAGTCTCAACAAATCTGACCAGTGAAATCATACCAAGTATCTTTAAGAAAAATATAGAGAAGGTTCATAAACAGCTAAAAATGAAAGAAGGGATGTTAAAACAGATGCCCTAGAAATAAAAAGAATTATGAGATCATTATTAACAGTTATTACTTAATAAATTGGATAATCTAGCAGAAATGAAGTCTGCTAATTGCAAAAACTGAATCATCAAAAGTAGAAAATCTGAAAACACTAATAATCAATATTAAGAGAATAGTCAAACAATCGTCCAACAACACAAAGCTCAGGACTAGTTGGTTTCACTGGTGAATTATTAATTAGATGGGATTTATCCATGGATAAGTGACATGGATAATTCAGCTAGCTGAAATCAATCAATTTAACACATCACATAAACAAAAATGACCAAATGATCATTTCACTAAAGTACATGCAGACAATTTGACAAAATTCCACACTCCTGTGATAAAGAATTCAAATTCACTGAAGCTAGAAATGAAGTAAAAATCATACATAAAAATCCATGGTTAGGGGCTGGGGATATAGCCTAGTGGCAAGAGTGCCTGCCTCGGATACACGAGGACCTAGGTTCGATTCCCCAGCACCACATATACAGAAAACGGCCAGAAGCGGCGCTGTGGCTCAAGTGGCAGAGTGCTAGCCTTGAGTGGGAAGAAGCCCAGGGACAGTGCTCAGGCCCTGAGTCCAAGGCCCAGGACTGGCCAAAAAAAAAAAAAATCCATGGTTAAAGGTCATCAAAAAAATCATACACCACGATCAAAGTGGATTCATGCCAGGGATGCAAAGTTGGTTCAATATACGCAAGTCAGTTAATGTAATCCACCACATCAACCAGAGCAAGGTAAAGAACCACATGGTCATATCACTCGATACCGAGAAAACGTTTGATAAAATCCAGCACCCATTTCTGCTAAAAATCCCTGGAAAAAGTGGGATTCCACGGAACATTCCTGAATATAATCAAGGCAGTTTATGACAAAACAACAGCAAGCATAACTCTAAATGGTGAAAAACTAAAGCCATTCCCTTTAAAATCAGGAACAAGACAGGGATGTCCACTCTCTCCCCTGCTCTTCAACATAGTACTAGAATTCCTAGCCAGAGCAATTAGGCAAGAAGAAAATATAAAGGGAATCCAAATAGGAAAAGATGAAGTTAAACTTTCTCTCTTTGCAGATGACATGATCCTATGACTAAAGAACCCCATAGACTCTACCCCCAAGCTACTAGAGCTGATCCAAAACTTTGGCAAAGTTGCAGGATATAAAATAAACCCTCAAAAATCAACGGCCTTTCTCTATGCTAATGACCCGAAGACCGAAGCTGAAATCAGGAAAGCAACTCCTTTTGCAATAGCATAAAAAAGCACAAAATACCTAGGAATAACCTTAACCAAAGAAGTGAAAGACCTCTACGATGAGAACTTTAAAAACATGAAAAATGAAAATAAGGGAGAACTAAGGAAATGGAAAAACCTCCCATGCTCCTGGATGGGGAGGATTAATATAATCAAAATGGCAATATTGCCAAAGGCGATCTACAAATTCAATGCAATACCCATCAATATCCCAACACCTTTTTTTTAATGAAATAGAGGAAGCAATCAAGAATTCATATGGAACAATAAAAGACCTAGAATAGCAACAACAATCCTAAGCAGAAAGAACGGTGCTGGAGGAATTACAATACCCAACTTCAAGCTGTATTATAAAGCTATAGTAATAAAAGCAGCTTGGTATTGGAACCAGAACAGGCCTGAAGACCAGTGGGACAGAATTGAAGACCCAGAAATAAACCCACAGATCTACGCCTACTTAATCTTTGATAAAGGAGCTAAAAAAAAAATAGCATGGAAGAAAAACGGGCTCTTTAACAAATGGTGCTGCTAAAACTGGTTCAAAACATGCAACAAACTAAAACTGATCCTTATATGTCACCCTGCACCAAAATCAATTCCAAATGGATCAAAGACCTCGAAATCAAAACAGACACCCTAAAAATACTAAAGGAAGGAGTAGGAGAAACACTTGGGCTCCTTGGCACCGGATGGAACTTCCTCAACAAAGACCCAGAAAGGCTACAAATCAAAGAAAGGTTGGACAAATGGGACTGCATCAAACTACAGAGCTTCTGCAGGGCAAAGGACATAGCTTGCAAGATAAACAGAAAGTCCACAGATTGGGAGAATATCTTTACCGGCCATTCAAGCGACAAAGGTGTAGAACTAAAAAAATTATTTTCATCCAAAACAAAAACGCAAAGAACCAATAGCCCCCTCATCAAGTGGGCTAGAGACTTAAAAAGAGACTTTTCTGATGAAGAAATGAGAATGGCCAAGAGGCATATGAAAAAGTGCTCTACATCACTGGCCATAAAAGAAATGCAAAGCAAAACAACATTGAGATTCCATCTCACCCCAGTAAGAATGTCCTATATCAAGAAAAATAACAATAACAACTTTTGGAGGGGATGTGGCCAAAAGGGAACCCTACTTCATTGTTGGTGGGAATGTAAACTGGTTCAGCCACTCTGGCAAGCGGTACGGAGATTCCTCAGAAGGCTAAACATACCCTATGACCCAGCAGCCCCACTTTTGGGTATCTATCCAAAAGACCACAAACATAATCACACTAAAGCCACCAGCACAACAATGTTCATCGCAGCACAATTTGTCATAGCTAGAATCTGGAACCAACCCAGATGCCCCTCAGCAGATGAGTGGATCAAGAAAATGTGGTACATATACACAATGGAATTTTATGCCTCTATCAGAAAGAATGACATTGCCCCATTTGTAAGGAAATGGAAGGACTTGGAAAAAGTTATCCTAAGTGAAGTGAGCCAGACCCAAAGAAACATGGACTATATGGTCTCCCTTATTGGGAATAATTAGTAGAGGTTTAGGCAAGTCACAGCAGAGGATCACAGGATCCCTATAGCTATACTCTTAGGAACACATAAGATAATGCTAAGTGAAATGAGCTCCGTGTTATAGAAATGATTGTTATATCACAGTGGTAAATACTTTCAATGTGCCATATGTAACTGTAGCCTCTATTATTGATGATATTCCTGTATCACCTTCCTGTGGTTGTACCTACACTATCTCTGTATCTTATCTGAGTATATTGGAAACCGGGTATACTGGGATTAGAACCAGTATTAGAAATTAGTATTAGAAATTGGAAGGGAATACCAATATCAAGAGACACAGGGTAAAAAAAAGACAACTACAAAAGCAATACTTACAAACTGTTTGATGAAAATGAACTGAACTACTGAACAACTCATGGGATGGAGGGGGAAGGGAAAAAGGGAGGGGGAGGGGGGAGTGAGGAACAAGGTAACAAACACTACAACAAATGTATCCAGTGCCTAATGTATGAAACTGTAACCTCTCTGTAATTCAGTTTGATAATATATATGTATATATATACATATATATGTATATATATATATATATATATATATATATATATATATATGTGGTTAAAACCACATTCAGTGGTGGAACAAGAATTTTTTTCTCTAGGATGAAGAAGAGGGAGGATATGAGCATTCTTGTAGTTCTGTTCAGCATAGTACATAATGTCTTAGTGAGAAAAATTAGGCAAGAATAAGAAGACATTCAAATAGAAAAAAGTAAAACTGTGTATGGTGACAAATGAAAAGATTCAATATGTAAAAAATCAGTAAACATTACATACACATATGCACTCATCAGTACTTGCATAATTTCAGAAAGTTACAGGATTCCAAATCAATACACACATATTAATTGTTCCCACCACATGAGATGAAAAAGGTCTCAGTATCTGCTGCACAACACTGTGCCTCCATTTAGCAACACTTCACACTTACAATTTTTTGGCTGGTTCTAGGGCTTGACCTCAGGACTTAGGCGCTGTCCCTGAGCCTTTTTGTGCTTCAGGGTAGCCTTCTACCACCTGAACCTCAGAGCTGACTTTTTCTCGGTAATTTATTGGTAATAAGAGTCTCATGGGTTTTTCTGTCTGGGCTGGTTTTGAAATAGATCAGGTTATAGGCATGAGCCACCTGTGCATTTACAAATTTAAAAGGGCAGAGTTCACCAAATTTTTGGTGACAGTCCTGGGGCTTGAATTCAGAGCTTGGGTGCTGTCTCTGAGCTTTTTTTTTGTTAAAGAATAGGACTTTACCACTTGAGCCACACCTCCACTTCCAGGTTTTTTCATAGTTTATTGGAAGTAAGAGTCTCATGGATGTCCTTGTCTGGGCTGGCTTCAAACCGAAATCCTCAGATCTCAGCCTCCTGAGTATCTAGAATTTCAGGTGTGAGCCACAGATGCCCAGAAAGTCCATGATTTTAAGTGATCATATTTATAAATTGTTCATAACACTAGCACATATAATATACTACCTAATAAACACATATTTATTTGCAACATCAGTGTGTCATTTCAATGTACAAATGTGTTAAGCATGTTGTGTTCCATGCAATACACTCTGAAAATATGCATGTTAAAAAGATGCTTTAAGACTGGTAGAATTTCATTGCAACTAGGTAGTACTCTTTCACATGGTAAATGTTTTCATGACATTGTGGTAATACAATATGAAATATACCAGTATGAACATTGTTCCTAAGAGTGCCACTTGTCCATGTGAATTGGGACAGGGTTATTTCTGTGAATGAATGTGCCTACTCTAGTGTGTGGAATACAATATGTAAAGACTCATGTATAAAAGACATATATAACTGTGGTAGTTAATGCTTGCATTAGAACAGCAGTATTTTAAGGGTGTGAATGTGCTCACCACATTGTAGAGCATGTAATATACTACATAAAGTCACAGATACAAAATATAATCCCAAAGGTGCTAGCTGTGCGTGTGAATAAGTATGGCTAGTTCAATGAAGAAATGTGTTCTTCCCCCTGTTATTGGTAATATACTCTTTATGCATATGCTTGAAAAATATGAATATGCATGTAACAGCATTAATTTTCACTGCATCAGTGTAATGATAATTTTGTGAGAGAGAACTTTTTTTTTTTAACCATGATGAAGGATTTATTTTTATTTCTAATAGTGGATTTTGTGTATGTTTGTTTTGTATGTGTCTGAAGCTTGAACTCAGAGCTTGGGTGCTATCTCTTAGCATTTTTGTTTGTCATGTTTTGCGGGTGTTTTTTTTTATTTTACTTTTGGTCAAAGCTGATGCTCTACCATTTGAGACACAGCTACATTTCCGGGTTTTCGTGATTAATCTGGGATAAGAATCTCATGGATTTTCCTGTCCAGGGTTGTCTTTGAACCACAATCCTCAGATCTCAACCTCCTGAGTAGCTAGGATTATAGGCCTAAGTCACTGGTGTTTAGCTTTAAAATTCCCTGTTACTTCATTTTCCTATCTTCCAATGGATGGCATTACAGGATTCTTCCATGGAGAGAGACAACTTTTCACAGTCATACTGTGGGACATGTCATATACTATAAAAAGATTCATGTATATGAGACAGAGTGCTAGCTGTACATGTGAAACACAAGAGTGCTTCAGAGAAGCAGGAATGGGTTCTACTCCCTGTGGTGTTCATAATATTATATGTAAATATAAACGTACAAAAGATATTTGTAAGTTAATTAGTTATGTTGTGAACTAGGATGCTTATTTCAGTGAAAATATATTCACCACACTGGTAGAAGGAACACAGGCTTCCTTGCGCATCCAATTGTTTTTTCAATTGTTTCAGTTACCTGTGGTAAACTGTGCCTTGAAAATACGGAATGCAAAAATTCAGAAATAAATATTTTATGATTTTTAATTGAATGTCATTCTAAATGGCATGGTGAAATTTTATCCTGCTCTACTCTTTTCTATCTGAGACCCAAATAGTCTTGTTATCAAGCACATTCTTCCTGCATAGGGGACCCAACCCTTTGTCATTTAATAGCCATCTTAGTCATCAGACTTACTGTGGCAGTACAACAACGTTATACTGTATACAAATAACCCATTTTGTATTTTTAAAGCACCTCCATTCTGCTGGGAATATGGTCTAGTGGCAAGAGTGCTTACTTCATATATATGAAGCCCTAGGTTTGATTCCTCAGCACCACATATATAGAAAACGGCTAGAAGTGGTGCTGTGGCTCAAGTGGCAGAGTGCTAGCCTTGAACAAAAAGAAGCTAGGGACAGTGCTCAGGCCCTGAGTCCAAGCCCCAGGACTGGCAAAACAAAAACCTCCATTCTTAGAGGAGGAACACAAAGACACAATGCCTATGTGTCTCTGATCATATAAAATAATATTTATTGAAATAAACTCCAGGAAATGGAAATGAGAATTTTTTACCTTGTTATTGTTTTCTTTTTGTCTTGTATTTTCATTTGTCTGTCTTTTGGAGGGTAAGGGAAGAAGCATAAATGGAGGGACAAAGGATGAACAAATGCAGCAGTGGCACTCATAAACATTATGTTAAAAATGAACTATACAACTTGTGGACAGGGGCAAGAAGAAAAAACTGGGAGAGAACGAGGTAAGAGGTAACTGTCCAAAAAGAAATGCACTCTTTAACTGAGTTATGTAACTGTAGCCCCTCTGTATATCATCTTTGTTTTTGCCAGTCCTGGGGCTTGAACTCAGGGCCTAAGCACTGTCTGACTTCTTTTTGCTCAAGTCTAGCACTCTACCACTTGAGCCACAGCACCACTTCTAGCTTTTTCTATATATGTGATGCTGAGGAATTGAACACATGACTTCATGTATGCAAGGCAAGCACTTCACCACTAGGCCATATTCCCAGCCCTGTGTATCATCTTTATAATAACAATAAAAATAAATAAAATACAAAATTACCTTTATTTAACAAGAGTATTGATGTTGGCAACTCACATAAGCAAAAACAGCTATAAAGATCATATGCTGATATTGATGAAATCTGTAATAAATAGTTGTTAATCTCTTACCATGCCTAATTTATAAATTAGACTTTACTATATTAGAAAAGAATATTGCAAATATGTTGTTTAGTACTTTTCCCTTGGCTAAAAAGACTACTATATATAGTGCTCTTATATAAAAAAATAAGATAAAATGCCACAAAATATATATAACTGTATTAGAGATCACACAAAAGACAGTGAATTAAATATCTGTTAAAAAGAGTTTATCATTTTGGATATGAAGTAATGAAGAGTATAATAATTGTAGTAGTAAATGTTGAAACCTAGATATTCCTCAATAGAAGTGTGTGTGTGTGTGTGTGTGTGTGTGTGTGTGTGTGTGCGCGCGCTTCTCCATATAAGGGAAAATATGTATCCTTTATATATCTTGGCCAGACTTACTTCACTTAACAAAAATTTTTCCAGGTCTTTCCATTTCTTTAAAAATGGTATAATATTCTTTCTAATGGATGAGTACAATTCCATTGCATATATACACCACATTTTCATGATTTACTTGTCCATTGAGGGGCGTCTGGGTTGATTTGATATGTTGGCTATGGTGAGTAGTGTTGTAATGAACATGGTTGTGCCCTGGTTTGTAATCTTTTGAGTAAATCCCAGGAGCGGAATTGCTGGGTCATGTCTATGTTATATTTTTGGGAGACAGGGGTGGAATGGAGAGGGATGACTGAAAATATTGATGGAGATCTGATATATTAATAAACTGCTTTGTTAAATGGTAAATCCTTTTGCAACTACTAAAAGGTAATAAATAAGATTAAAAAGAAATGGCAGAACTTACTCATGAGGTAAATACCACAAAATAACAGTCTATTATCAGTTCTTGTAGCTTCAAATGCAAAGTGGAATAAAAAAAAAAGAAAAGAATTTGGACATTAGAAAGAAAAATGATATGGATACAGGCTAGGGCAATGACCTTGGAAATCATTCATAAGAGATAAAATGTGAACTAATGAGATGGATCCATTTTCTGAGGAAATCAATACAGAGTAATATGTTTGGTTACCAACAAGAAACTGGAAAACAAAGTGTTAGTTTCAAATATAGAAAAAGGATAATTATAAAGGAGATAAATGGAAAAAGAAAATCTTTAAAAAATGGGGAGCATCAATGAATCAACAGGGCAAATCTGCTTAACACTAAAATATACAAACATACTCTCTTTTATCATGGATATAGTTCATCTCTCTAAAATAATGGAGATTGTATAATGTGCTACAAACAATGAAAGATTCCAATACCAGTCCTGTCAAAATTGACTCATACTAGAATTTAAGGTGTGGACAAAGTGGTAGAACAATAGCTGTAAGTTAAAAGGGGAGGAGATTATGAAGCACTAAATTCTCATTCCAGGATAGACACAAAATGATACAAAACAAAATGAAGTATTAGACCAATGTCTTGCTTGAAGGCACTTAAAGAATTTTGAACAGATGGTAAAGACATTAGGAACCTTTAAGTATGTATGATTCCTTGTAAGTAACCAAAAGTCTGCTTAGAGGAATTACCTGGAGTTTGAGTTAATTTCACAATAATCAAGAGAAGAGAATAAGGTAAGCCAATATGATCTGTTATACTGTTGTGTTGCTTTACAAAATAAAACATTGATCAGTATTGGTGTTGAAAAGGGAGGGGGTGGCGGTAAATCCAGCCAAGCACTAGTGGCTCACACCTGTAATCTTAGCTACTCAGGAGACTGAGATCTGAGGATCACAGTTCAAAGGCAGCCTTGGCCGGACAAGAAAGTCCACAAGACTCTTTCTTATCTCCAACTGACCACCAGAAAACTGAGAACGCTGCTGTTGTTCAGAGGAGAAGATGAACAGGAGAAGTACTAGCCAGCTGGTATACAGAGAGGCAAAACCAAGCATCCTGAATCATAAATTCATTTTATAAGAATGAGGAAACATTCTAAGTATTTAAATAGCCCAGTATCGCAAGAATGTCTTGCCTTTGCTATATTGATATACACTCTGGTAAAACAATTAGAAAGGTCAAGAGATATCCCTTGTTTAATACATTCACATTAATGAGTCTCAGTAACCTCAATATACAATGAAACTATACATCGTTCTGTATATTCACATAGGAGGAATTGGGATAGTTTTTCCTTAGGTGAAAGGTATCTTTTCTCAAATTATAGGAGTCTGATTAAAATCAAGGAAGAGAGTTAAGGGGAGTAGATAAGAAACTTAAAGGACTGAGTTTTAAAGAACAGTACACAAGATAAGAGATTGACCTTGGCCCCTAGTATGGACTTTTAAGAAGAATAGAGTCTCACAATTGAGGTGAGGAAGAGGGAAGAATGAAGTCATAAAATTCAGTGCATATCCTATAAAGCTAAGAAAAATGAGTGAGGAGTAGAACTGAGAAAGATGGGAGGAAATGATGAAAGGGGAAATATCAACCAAGGTACCCTGAACTCATAAACTGCTTTGTTGAATGCCAACTCCATGTACAAATACTTAAAACTAATAAATATATAAGAGAGTCATATTCAAATTTAAGCTATTAGCATTTGCTCAACAAATAAAATCTTTCTAAAATATCTGTAATTCAAGCAAAATATCTTTGTGTGTTTATAATTCACATAACCACACATCTTAAAAAAACAAACAAAAAATGTGAATTTGGCATTTCCATCAGCCCAACACTGAGAACAAGAGACATGCATGTTTTAGATTTGTGTAAGATGGGAAATTTAATGAAGTCTAGAAATTAGGTACAAAAGTTATCTTCAGGAAATCATATAATTCACAGAAATGTAGGAAGCATACATCTCTTCTCAGAATATGAATTTTATTCATCTATCAAAATATGATTGTGTTCATAACAAAACAATAGGAGCTAATGAGATTCAGAGGATATTCAAATTCAGTTATGCTACTTGAACTGGAGTCCAATGTAAGAGAATATAACTACTTAAGACATCTGAAGCTGTGGTCTTGGTATTTTATACCATATAAACTTCATAGGCCCATATGTTAATACATACATATGGATACATTTATATAATAACATCAGGGTTCTTTTTCATCTGTTCTGATCACTACATAGTATGCCATTACTGATTATTCATGTTGGATATAGGTCCAAAGTATCATCAATAAATGCATATGCTCTACTATGAATTTATAGACTAAACTATGATGTATTATGGTAATACACACTCATTGCACTTCTAATTCATTTACTCAAGAAATATTTTTCCCATGCCTATATTGTGCCAGAAAAATATCAGTCCTATGGGATATAGATTGTCTTAAGAAGTTTATAAATTAAAACAATAGTTTTCAAGGAGAGTATCATAAGTAAATCAATTATTTCTCTTTGCTTTTTGAGTCATGGTATTTATGTCCCATTATTTATCTTTGATTAGCCTCAAGAAAATACAAGTCTACTGTACAAAATCAGTTTTAAAATCATTTAACTTTCAAAATTAAAACAATATTTTGAGAATCACTGATGTAGTAGAAAGGATAATATTTTTATCATATAAAGTATGGTAGAGGGGCTGGGAATGTAGCCTAGTGGTAGAGTGCTTGCCTAGCATACATGAAGCCCTGGGTTCAATTCCTCAGCACCACATAAACAGAAAAGGCTGGAAGTGGCGCTGTGGCTCAAGTGCTATCCTTGAGCAAAAAGAAGCCAGGGACAGTGCTCAGGCCCTGAGTTTAAGCCCCAGGCCTGGCAATAAATAAATAAATAAAGTATGGTAGAAGCTAAAACTGTTAAGAAGTCTTTTAGTGCCTGAGAAGTTTAATCACTTTCCTGACTTGCAACTCCACAGATACCTCAGTCAATAAAGAAGATACAGTGTGGGAAAATGTTTCCCTTCTAATAAATGAAAATGTTATGTAGTGGAAGCAATGGAATGAAATGGTCTCAATATTATTAGCTGTTTTTAGAAGAGAGTCTTTATAGCACTGAAAGTTTAATATTAGAAGCAAACTAATGAGTCTTTAGCTACAATGCCCAAAATCTGTGGCAAACTTAGGTCTGTGGTTGTAATTATATAGTTGCCAAATGACTGTGCAATCAAGGCCATTGTTGATCTGTTGTTTCATAAACAACAGAATATTTTACTTTCCATTTGTAAATATATTAACAAGTTTTGAAGAATCTTAAAGTTAATCTAAAATAAAAGGCAGAGAAATAAGTCAAACCTTTATCATTCTTAATCAAGTTACTTGTCATTCACAATTGACATTTCTGAGCACTTCACTTTTTGTGACCTTCAAAGCTTTTTCATGCTAAACTTCAGAAGACCTTTAAGTTGGATTTCAAATATCAACAAAAGATTTGCATATATGATAAAATTAATTGCTGACCTATATCCAATTGTGTAAAGTAGATTTAAGGAAGAAGTACTAAAGTATCACTAGGATTATAATAGGTAGAAATTTGGCTCAGAACTATCAAAGCCAACTGAAAAAAATCATTTCTACTCACTGGAAACTTTTTCTTTCCATTCTTACCAAAGTAACACTAGAGTTTAAAGCTACAAAGGATTCTGTGGCAAGGGAGCCAGAAGTTCTGATATGCTCATTGATACTTTCAAGGGAAAAAAAATCTCAACCTTTGTCTTTTATGTGGTACCCAAATAAGAGAGCATTCTTCCTCACTATATAATTTATATGCTGATAATTTAGTAAATATTTCAAACTTCATTAATGATTAATAAATGTATCAAAGTGCATTCTCTTATAAATAGTTTGACTATTTGTGGACTATTTGCCATTGGCAATCTTCTGAATATGGAAGGTAAGTATCTCAAAATAACTTTTTATCATACAATCTAACATTGGTAGAATTTAATGATTACAATATTATATGCATTCAAGTTGTGTAATGCTGCAAAAAAGCCTCCATTCCTCTAAGGTAACTGCAATCAGTAACTACCTTTTGTGCATATGGAACAATTTAGTGATTTTCCCTGATTGATGCATTTCTGGGCTTTGCTAAAAGCCAGGAACTGGTGTAAGTAGATGTCTGAATAAGGAAAATTTGACAAGAGAGTATGCATGCCAGGAAAAATGAATTAGCACAAATATACATGGGGAGCACCTGAAAGGAAACATTAAAGGGAAGTATAAAGATGAAGTCCTTTGACTTCTGTGCACATTAAATGAATATTAATTAGGTATGCTTTTGGCAACTTGCCTGCTACGACAACTGCCATCTGGACTCATAAATGCAATCCTAAACCTAAACAAAGAATAGTACAGTGTATGACTCAAAGCATAGAGCCAAGAGTTAAGAAGTAATCTTAATGTATGATTTCTAAGAGAAAAATACATTTTTAAATATTCAATAATCAGGTATGTTTGTGTATGATTATAGAAATTAAACTTCTAGATAGCTTTATTCCTGCAAAGATGACTAAATACTTGCAAAGTAGTAAGCTAAAAGAAATGTGTACACCAATTCAACTTTGAATATTAAAATGTTTAAATGCTACCTTACTTGCTGTTTACTAAACATATTTAATAGATTTTCCCAGGTGTTTTTACAAATAGTTGTTGAATTTTGTTATCCAAATGCTTCACTGGTTCCATGCCACTTCTTAACTGTAATTAAACTGTATCCAAAACCCTACCATACCTGGAAATTGAACTATTCATGCTGTAAATTAAATTCCTCAAAGTGAATCTTTCATAAATAATGCACATTAACATAAAAACTATCTAAATTAAATGAGGTCATTTCTATTTCCCAAAGGGATCTTGATTTGCAACTCTATCAACTCCAATAAGACATATAAGAATAAGCAAAAGCCGAGATGAACCTAAATTCTATAAAGACTAAAATTCAGCTCTTTCTTAAAGGGAACTTGCACTGCACAAGTATTGGTTATCAAACTTCAGAGGTATAACAGATTTTCAAAATCCTTTTCATACAATCTTTCACTAGTTTACAAATCAAAGACTGAGGACAAAGTAACTAACAAAAATGCATATATATATATATATATATATATATATATATAGCGCCACATCAAGCCCTTGGAAACATAAACAAAAAGAAATAAAACACACTAATACTATATATGTAACAGAAATTATTAAACATTATAATTCATACTAAGAACAGGATGGTAAATAATGAGATACTGATCTAATTAAGAAAGTGAAGTAGAAGTAGAGACTAAATTCTGACTTTGTGGATCCCATTTATTCATACAGGGCCAAAAGAGTTTTTAATCCATTGGAGCCCACTCTTGAGGCAAGGCTTATAAAATAATGGGAAAAAAGACTGTATAATGAGAAGATCAAGGCAATATGGAAAACTGACCTGAAGTAAGCTCTATCCTCCCCCCCCCCCATGAAGCACTGTAGAGTGTAAATTACAATTTAAAAGTAGCTAGGCACTGATGGCTCATACCTATAATCCTAGCTACTGGCTACACAGGTGGCTGAGATCTGAGGATCATGGTTCAGAGCCAGCCCAGGCAGGTATACCAAACTATATGGGGATGACCTTTACTCATGACATAAAGAAGAGATTATAATAGCATTCTTCTCTGACTTGAAGATGCATTAGAAAACTCACAATTAGCTCTGAGAGGGCAACATAGAACTTTGATCAACTGAGCATGAAGATGGAAAAAAATTCCCATAAGCAATAAATTCCCCATACTTGTGCCACACAGTGTGGAACCTGACTAAACTATGTACATAGTGAGTGTAATGCTGAAGCATGAAATCCATGTTAAGTGGCATTAAAATTGTACAAACAAACCTGTGGTGATATACAAACCAGTGGTGATATATTTTTACAACTAGAACACATAAACTCCAACCCTCTACGTAAAGGGAACTGAACTCTCAATAAAACAATTATAAATGGCATTTGAAACCTATTACAAGACAGATAGCAGTTAAAATATGTAGAAAGAGCACCACCCCTTAAGAAGTTGATATTGAACAATCTGAGACAAACCACTTTAAAAGTGTGTTTAAATAATTAAAGAAATAAAAGAAGATATTAAAGCCATAAAAAATAACTAAAACATTAGGAAAGAAACTGGTCAAGTTAAAAAATTAACCAACTATGATCTTACAAATGAAAAAATAAGTCATTGAAATTAAGAACTCCAGGAGCAAGTTGAACAAAAAAAAGAGACACACTTAAGAAGACATTTGTAACTTAAAAACCAGGGAAGGGGAGGGGAGGGGATGGGAGGGGAGGGGAGGGGAGGGGAGGGGAGGGGAGGGGAGGGGAGGGGAGGGAAGGGAAGGGAAGGGAAGGGAAGGGGAACATCAAAATGGAGAGACAAAGGGTAAAAGACAAATGAATGCAACAGCAATACTTACAAGACAATATGCTGTAAACCAACTCTACAACTGGGGGAGGGGAGGGACCTGGGGAGGGGGCAAGGTGGGAGGAAAATGAGGGAGGAGGTAACAAGTTTCATAAGAAAAGTACTCACTGCCTTACATAGGAAACTGTAACCCCTCTGTACATTACTTTGGCAATAAATAAATAAAAAACTAAACACGCATTTACTAAAAATGCAGCACATAAAAATGAAACAAAGGAGAAACAAAAAGGCAGATCAGAAGGTACAAAGGAAGAAACTGTAAATTCTGTTTCTATTAGTCACAAAAAGAAATACTACAAGCTGTGTTTTAATCTATTATCTGCCACTATAACAAAAACAACAGACTGGGAAATTTTTGAACAATTGAAGTCTACTCTACATACAGCTGTGAAGGCAGGTAATTCCAAGACCATGCATAGCACCAGCACCAATTGAGAGACTTTAGTCAGTGCCAAAATATTGGACTAAGCATACAAGTTCTGAGAGTTCATGAAAGAGAACAGGTAGGAGAGAACATTTTTTAAACACAGTCAATCCTGAGATTACTGACCCATGCCTTCTGTAATTTCATTACTCCAGTAATGAATGTGGACTCTCCTGACTTGGACATCTATTAATGTCTCGCTCTACAATTCAACACTATATTAACAATGAGTTAAATATGTGTTTTGGAAGGATCATTAAAACCACAATACAATATAAAGTTGTGACAGATAACAGTGACAAATTTTACAAAGAGGAAAAATGATACCTTAGATATATAAAGATTACTAGGAATACAATCAAAATTAAGTCCAAACCTAGACATTAAATATATACATATGTAGATAATAAATTGTCATTTTGCTATTCACACCTGTGGAAGTTGTCGGGGGTCCTTCGCCCTGAACGCTCTCCTGGCTAGCGGGAGAGGCAGCGGGGAAGCGTGCCCAGACCTAGGCGAGCCAAGAAAAGGTGAAAGGTCAATGAACCTCCAGCACCCAGCACCCCCTTTTGCCAGAGGACAACCAGACAGCTCAGGAGAGTGTCACGCATGGTCTCATTTTATTGGGAGGAGCTTCGGCCTTAAACCGGCAGGAGGGGGAGGAGTGTGGGCACCTAGCTAGGGGCTATGAGGAGTGGCCTCTGTCCCTCAAGGGTGGAGGGCCGAGGGACCAATCCTAAGAGGCAGCCTAATTCTATGTCACAGCCCACAGGACCGCCTCTGGGCTAACCTCCAGGCGCCATCTTGGCCACACATGGTCCCAAGGCTGGGAGTCAGGATCAGCTAAAACCGCCTTTCTGGTTCCACGTAATTGTCCTACGTGACCCCCGGGCGGGGACATACAGGCGGGGCCAGCCTGGTGTGCCCCACAGAAGTTACTGAAGAATATAATGAAAGAAGGAGATATGACACCAAAGGAAGCAGTTGGATACAAAATTAATGGTCAAAAGAAGAGTAACTGGTAAATAAAATTAGCAATAGAAAAGTACCACTTGTAATAAGAGCTTAAGTAGTATGCAAATTTCACAGGCCATAAGAGTTGATTAAAGTGAAGTTGCCATGATCTTAAAATTGTTTAGAAGAGTAAGTCCATTTGGTTTAATATATAACAAATAGAAAGTTCCATGACATAGTGGTAGAAAATATTCAACACAAGAAAGTTATGTCTTTCCCCAATGTTCATCTATAAAATTAATGCAATTCCAGTTAAAATTCCTAATCAAAATTGAGAAACAAAGCACACAATTCAGAAAGTGCAATCGAGATGAACTAAGTGTAGTTTAATGGTACAGCAGTTACTTAGCATCTGTGAGAACTTGGGTTCCATTCTCAACATGGCAAAAAAAAGTACAATAGAATAAAAATAATATTAAAGAGCATTTTGAAAAACAAGGAATAAATTTTAAAAATAACATTATATAGCCTAACCTTTCATAATACATCATAAGTCAAAGTGATAAGGGAAACAAAGAGACTAATGGGGTAAAATAAGATCAGGAGGAGATTCAAGTACATTCAAAGATTTACATTAAGCTAGCGAAAGCATTACAAATCAGTGGGGAAGCCAGCCTCTGCAGAATGTCCTTGAGACTCTTATCTCCAATAAATTAGTCCAAAAAGCTGGAAGTAGCACTTTGGATCAAGTGGTAGAGCACTCACCTTAAGCAAAAGAAGCACAGGGACAATGCCCATGTTCAAGGTCCCAGACCAGAAAAAAAATAAAATACTAATAATACTTTGTAGCTTTCTTTATTAGACATACTTTATTTCTTCATTTACACAGTTGTTTCCCTGATAATTTCTAGTTTGATTTTATATATTAAGTTCTTTTACCCACTAACCTTACTTTCTTAATAAGAAAGTAGTAATAAGTATTAAGAAAGCTAGTAAGCATTATGATCAATTTTACAATAGCATCCTATGGATGGACATTTCATAAATATGATAAACATGCTTCCTCATGTTGTAATTTTTATGTTTATTTGTTGACTCAAATGTACATATTCTCCATAGTGTATAAAAAGGATGCAAAATTATCCATACTGTATAAAACAGGGTGTCAAAGTGTATATGCCTTAAATGTATGGTCAGCAAAAAGTATTTCTGCATTGTAATTTAATTGGAAATGGACTTTTCACAGATAGTGATAATTTAACATTAAGGAAGGTTATTAAAAACAGTTTGAAGCAATAAAATTCATTTATAAAGTTTTGTTCCATTTACATTCACCTGATTTATTCATTTTAAGCAATTATGCTTCAATCACACATTCAACAATGAAGGTATTCAAGAAATACTACTGCAATATGTGTTGCTTTGAGCTGAAAGCATCTGTAAAACAGCAAATTATAGAACAGGGTGATTCTCTAAATTTCCCTATAGGCCCACATACATTTTCCAATTGTAACACAATTGATTATAATCAATCATTACCACAGAGAGTTCCATCAGGCAGAAAAGATTAATTTTTACTATAGACCAGGGGCTCGTGGCTCATGACAATAATCCTACTTACCCAGGAGGCTAAGATCTGAGGATTGTGTTTCAAAGCCAGCCTGGGCAGGAAAGTCTATGAGACTCTGCTCTCCAATTAACCATCAAAATGGAGAAAGTTGAGTTGTGACTCAAGTGATAAAAGTGCCAGCCTTGAGCACAAAAGCTCAGGGAAGCACTCAGGCCCTGAAATCAAGCTCCAGTACTGGCAAACATACACACACACACACACACACACACACACACACACACACACACACACACACACTTTAGAACAAGAAGCCTCAGACAGATATCAGACCACACTGAGCTTTCCTTGAACTATCATCTTTCCCCCAAGCATTTCTTCTTAAGATGTGTTCATCACTCTGCTACTCTTATTAATTTTCACATGGGGCATGAATAAATAAATTAGTATTTAATTCTCTGTATGCCTGCATTTCCATAACATTTAACAAATTTAAAAAACAATGATCTAACACTGACTACAAAACTTTGTGGAGTGAACTTAATAATACCTGCCATCCCTTCCAAATTTGACTAAGGCTTCCCATGATAGTGGAATATTTTTAGGGTCAACCCTTGACTATTGATAATCCAGAGTTTTCATTTGTCTCAGAACAACAGAGACTCTCCAGAAAGTGAAATAATCCTCCTAGGTTACCTCAAAGAAGGAAAGTTATTTTAGAACAGCCCTTTTATCACAGAAAGTTCTTTCACCAAGAATAACTCAAGGCCAAATAGGTGTTCTACTATTTGTCAGAGAATTGTTAATATCATTTCTAATTCATGAACAGAAATGTAAATGAAGTTGTGGGTTCATCTTCCTATCCCCAGCACCTACACAGGTACAAAGATACCTCTAAGATGAAAATGCAGGAATGAACAGCCAACTTTCACCTGCTCTTCTTTTAATTTACACTTACATCTCTGTCAGCAAAGGACATTAAACAAGACTATTTCCAAAGAGTCTCCCTTCAGAGAGTGACCTTGCCCAAGTGAAGTGTTGGGGGAAATAAAGCATCAATTCAAAGGAAAATTTCTTAGAATAGGGCCAGTCAACAAAATGTGAGAGTTAGAATAAGAACTTCCAGGATTTTATGTTCTATGAAGTTTCACTTTACAACATAAACTGTATGAGTATGCCTTAATACACAGTCATCTCTATTGATTTCCACTTGTTTATAGAAATGTTAATTTGTATGTTCTTAAATAATTGAGACTATATCAAACTAAAAAACTTCAGCCCAGAAAAATAAAACAAGAATGGAAAGTCAACTTAATGAATTGAATGAAGCCAGATTCCAGTAGGGCATGCTTATAATCCTGAGATCCGAAGATCATGGCTCAGTTGAGGAGACAGATCTGAGGATCATGACTTGAAGCCAGCTTGGGCAGGAAAGTTTGTGAGCATCATTTCCAGCAAAAAACTGGAAGTAAAGCACAGCTCAAGTAGTAGAGTGAAAAAGCCAAAGGATAAAAAAAAAGATTAGTGGTAAACAGGATGAGAGATTTCCTGAAGGCCAAGTGATAGATGCATATAAAGACATATATTTCTGTTACTGAAAAAAATAATGTTGAAATTCAGTCCCTCTATTGTTGAAGTAAGGTCATCAATGACCTTGACCATAATAGTATCATTGAAGTCAGACGTAAAGTCTAACTGGAATAAATTCAAAAGAAGATGATAAAAGATTTGGAGAGTAACTGCAAATAAATTTACAAGTTTGTAGTAAAAGAGGCCTGAGAAATTATATACAAGTTAGAAAAGGAAAGAAGAATGTATCTAAGAAACTGGCTGTACGGTGTCAGAAATGTAGCACACTTGTATGCTGAGAGATATAACTAAAAATGAAATGAGAAATCTGGTAATGTGAGGGAGAAGAGAATATTTCTGAAGTAATTTTTTGAGACATGGCCTCTCTATGAAGTCCAGGATGGCTTGAACTTGCAATCCTCCTGTCTTCACCTCCTAAGGGTTGTGATTAAAGGTATGTGCCATCACACCTGGCCTGAGCCATGTTCTTAATTATGTAGAAGGTGATAATATAAGTGAAAGGGAAAAGAGTGATATTAGAATCACTGGACATAATTATGTCTTTATTCATCCTAATGAATAAAAGGACAGAATATACTTGTACAGACTCTTGGTGAGTGGACATGATGGCAGTCAATAGAATCTACTATGGCTCCAAGATTATGCTTTACATTCTCACACAAAGCCTTTGCAACTATGCTCAACTAAAATGTCAAATACTCTATATGTGGCCAGCATTGATGTAATGGGAAATTAATTGGACATAAAATTCAAAATGTTGTTTGAACCATAGCTCCAAAACTATTCTGCAATCATAAATATACTACCCCATTTCTCTGAACCTCTGCCTATTCAACTATAACAGAGGGTATAAGACGATTCTTAGAAACATTATAAAAATACATGTCAACTAAGGCCAATAAATTTGAAAATAACATTAGCTGTACACATATTATTGTGGTCTGAAATGTCCAGTATTTAAGAAGGTAAAGATGGATGTGCTTCACTTGAGCCCTCCCACACATTGCTTTTGGGAGTGTGTTACAGGGCCTTTATAACTCTGAGTAACAACACAATTTGTAAACCATTTCAACATACAAACAACACATTGTCACTGCAAAAATTCCTGTTTAGATGCTATGCATCTGTGCCCTTGTTGCCTAGAATGAATAAGTCATTCTATTGATAAAATTGCCTACAAAGGTCATTCATTACCACAGAGCCCATCAATGTCTACAGAATATATTTTCTTTCAAATTTAAACCCCTCACTGTTGAATTTGTTTGTTGTCACCTTGACACTCAGGCTGCTCCAACATTAAAACCAATCTGCTGTCCATGTTCATGAGGGAGGAAGTGAGTTAATGATTTAAATCTCCAAAACTTTAAATTGTATAAGTTTCCACTCCATCTACCCTACAATACTTTATGTATTTTCTGTCAAACCCATTGTCATATTCTTTCACAAATGGCTGCAAAATTACATTTTGGCTTAAATTGTTATGTTAAGTCTGTCATGCCACTATTCCTTTCTCAATAATATGTCTCTATTATTTCCCTTATCCAATCTTAATGATTATTTTCATTATTTTCAGGTTAAAGGAGCTTTGGTAAGTTCCCTAAGAACAGTGAAGTTTAAACTTGCCAAACCTTAAGAACATCACCATAATGTTTTCTTGTGATAGTTACTATTCACTTGTTTACAGACAAGCAGTGTAATGTGTTACTTCATTATATGGGCCTAGAGTCAACACTTACAAATCCATATTCTGATTCTGCCACATAGTATTTATGAAACTTTGTATAACTTAATTAACTTATTTGTGCCTCAACTTTTCTCATCAAATTGGGGAAGAGATTACATAGTAATCTATGTAATTGTAATAGTTCACATTTGCTGAGCTTTATGTTGGGCTTTATTTTATCCCCCTTAACATTAAAATAGTCTTTTGCCTGATTAGATTGTGATGAGAATTAAATGGAAATACTGTTAGAATACATACTGCTGAATAAATATTAGATATTATTTTAATTCAACTTAACACATGCTTATTCTGCTCTATGTGGTAAATGATATGCCTGTTCCTTAGGCCAAACATATTACTCTAAAGAATTAACTTGTGAAACTACATACATGTTATATACATATGTATGTTTATGAGTAAACAAGTTCTCCATAAAAGAAAGAGAAATAGTATTATAAGCTGAAAGCAAACATGTCTACAGGCACCTGAGTCAATGAAACTCTCTAAGTTCAAACCACAGTATTACAAAATGAAATAAAATTAATCATTTCCCATAAAAGAAAAAGTCACATTTCAAGGAGAGGACTCAATGTTGACAGCACTGCTATGTAATAATTAGTTAAGTAACTAAAGTTAGGTTTATAGAAATACATATTCAATCTTTTGCCTTCATCTATTACCTCTCCAAAAATAACCTCTGTATCTTTGACTGTTATATGAAACTTAATCTCGGTCCAACCCTATTGCACATGTCCTCTTGAGGGTTCTTTCCATAGCCTTAAATATTGGCACATTCATAAAATATTCTTTGGCTACATCATGTACCAGGCATTTTCTAAAAGGTTGAAAATCTAGCTATTAATTATATAGAAAAAATAATCTAACTTCATGTAGCTGGCATTCTTTTGAGTACATAACATTTAAAACACATTAAAATATGGAATGTGGTAGAATGTGCCATTAATAAAAATAGCATACTTTTTTAATTGAAACAAGCACAATTCACAATCCCATTAGCATGGAAAACAAGCTTAATCTTTGCCTTCCTTTGAAGAACCCATTCATTTCTACACAACTAGTCACAGAATAGTATGTAAGAGTAGTTATTTTGCTGGCTACAAGGTAGCGCAAATGAAACTAGATTTAACAGTTCATATCCTGTTTGAATATATTTTTCTTTCAATTTCTTATATGAATACAAGCTATATTTTCATTTTAACACCTATCTCTAAAATGTGCTATCTTAGTTAAAATGAATACTAGGTAAAAACAAAAATGAGGATAGATTAGTACATTCTAACCTCAAATCTGAAGAAACAACTCCAAGCTCATATCATATTGGAATCAGATGAAAAATGGCATTTTCAATCACTAGCTAGTGAAGAAAAATGCAGATTACGTATAAACAAATACAGTTTCTACTAGATAGCATATATTGTAAATTTACATCAACTCATATGAATATGTTTAGGTTATGCTCTCTGTAACATAGTTATGTCATAATATGTAATGTAATTATTGGACCACATTCATTTGAAGGAATTATTTTGAGATATGGTATTTTATCACCAAAAGCACATTTTTTCAGCATCTTGAACTCAGGTCCTGGGTGCTGTCCCTGAGCTCTTTTCCTCAAGGCTAGTGCTCCACCACTGAGCCACAGCTCCACTTCCAGTTTTCTGGTAGTTAATTGTAGTTAAGGGTCTCTGCCAGGGTTGGCATTAAACTGCAATCCTCATACCTCAGTCTCCTGAGTACCTAGGATCATAGACATGAGCCACAGGCTCCCAGACAAATGTTTAACCATTTAGTTGTTTAACCATTTAGTGTAAGATAATATACATTATTAAGTACAGCACTAGTAACATCTAATGAATATCTTAGTAGTAGACTATGTGCCATTTTCTTTTGTTACCTGAAACCTTGAAATTAACACTTTGAAAGAAAGATGCATAGGTGTGCCCTTGGAAAGCAAGGCCTTTTATGGAATACATTGCAATTAAGATTATATGATAGATTCATGAACCAATAAAGATAAAGCTATTTAAAGATGAGCTATTTCAGTAAGTTTAAATTAATTGAAAAAGAATATACTGTTTCATAAAAATGTCCTTTTTATGTAAAACTTTTGAAGTTAAAAATTATTTGCTGTCTGAGCTTGATAATTTAGTTGTGGCTATTCTGCCAAATCTAGTTGATAAAAAACTACATAATAGTAAGAATAACATGTCTCAAACTATGGTCTGAATTCTAGACATTATTTCATGTAAAAATCACATTTTACATTAGAAAGGCAGCTAAAAGATGACTGCAGAAAATGTATCCAAGATTTAAAATGTTCTGAAAGCGAAATCTAGGCACTGATAGCTCATTTGTAATCTTTGCTACTCAGGAGGCTGAGGTCTTGGAATCTCAGTTCAAAGACAGCCAGCTGAGGGAAAAAAAGAATGATAGTGCAAGGCCCAGAGTTCAAGCGCAAATACTGGCACAAATAAAATCCTGAAAGCTCTAAAAGATTCATCTAATTACAAAAATTTGAAAACACACCTTAGATATCGTGCTAAGAAGTACTGTTAACAAATGTTTTTCTGCCTAATTGGAAACTGCTTTAGCTGAAGTGCTAAGAGATGTGTGTTACTGCATGGTTTGGACTCAATCTACTTTAAAAGAAAAATGTTTTGTAACAGCCTCGGGTTTGAACTCAGGGCCAAGGCACTGTTCTTAAGCTTTCTTTCTCTCAGCCTCCTGAACATATTGGGTTACAGGTAGAAACTAGCAGTCCTCAACTCATAATATGTTTGATGACTGCAAATATACTGTCCTATATAGAACCACCATGACTCCCAATTCTAGATCACATTTTTTGGCATCCTGACATCATTCCACCTCCAACTCTAGGGACAGACAAACAGAATTGGCTAATGAACATATCCCATCCCATAGTCCTTAAAACTGGTTCAGCGATGGCCCAAAGACACTTAATTCCAAAACATGGCACACAAGTGGCAGTAGGAACTGTGACTCCAAAAACTGAAGTCTTAAGTATATGGGGTTAGGGAAAGCAACCTTCTGGAGAATGTTAGCAAAAGAATAATATCTTCAAACATAAGCATAGGGGTGGAGTGAGGTAAAGGGGAAAAGGGTGGACAAATGAAAAGGAGAAGAGGGGGAGAATGCAGTCAAGAATCCAATGTACAAAATTAAGAAGAGTGAGGGAAAGGGGAGGTAGAGGAAAGATGGGTGAGAATATTAGAAGAGGTAGCCTTGGTCAAGATATATTGCATTTACAAACTGCTTTGTTTAATGGCAACTCCTTATATAACTACTTAAAATAATTGAAAAAAATAATTTTAAAAATAGGCATAGCAAATAGGTTAAGGTAGGAGTGGAAGAGAAAAGGGAGATAATCTATTTTACTGGACCAGACCTTTCTTGCAAACAACCCAACCTTTCTATTTCTCATAAAAACAAGGCAAAGTCACCTGGTAATGTTTTGTACGGGAATGATTCAATCTTTTTATTTGTTATTGGTCTCTTCAGGCTTTCTCTGCCTCCTTGACTCAAGTTTGGGTTGACTGGGTATTTCTAGGAATTTACCTATTTCTTCTAGGTTATTTAATGAATATTGCTGGCATGTAACTGTTCATTGTTAATACTTTATAATTCTTTTTATTTCTGAGGCATCCACTCTATGGTTCAATTGTCTATTCTTTCTCAATTTATTTATTTAATCTTGAGGGGTGCTGGTACTGGGTATAGAGCTCAGGATCTCTGGCTCTTGCTTGGCTTTGTCACTTCTACTTGGCTTTTTTTTTTCACTCTATCACTTGAGTAACACATCCACTGCTGGTTAGTTGGAGATGAGTCTCTTGGATTTGTTGGATGGGCTAGCTCCCAATATTGTTCCTCAAATATCAGCTTCTTGAGTAGTTGGGATTCTAAACTGGCTCTTGGCGCCTAGCCAATTTTTTTTAAATATATGTTTAAATATTTTTCTAGTCTCAACTGTATCTGTGCTTTACTCATTATTATTTCTTTCCTTCTGTCAACATTGAATGTGTTTTATCTTTTTTCATTGAGATAGTGTTAGATTGTTTGAAATTTTTATAGTGTAGGCATTTATTACTATAACCTCCTTCTTAGGGCTTTTTTATGGAACATTAAGTATTCATTTCCCTTGAAATATGTTTGAAATGCTGATTAGATTACTTCTATGACTCAGTAGTTGATAAAAGTATTATTTTTTCAATTTAATTTTTTTATTTTTTACTGTTTTATTGTTTACAGTTACATAAGTCAGGTGATGAGTACATTTCTTTTTTATTTTTATTGAAAAGGTGATGAGTGGAGGGGGTATTAAGGTAATGGTTACATTTGTTTTTAAAAATTGCTACCCCATCTCTCTTTTCTCCTGCTTACCCTTCCCTACTCCTCTCCACTCCATGGTGTAAGGTTCGTATTCAACATAATGTCACGTGAGTGTCAATGTTGCACTAGTTCATCCTTTTTCCTGCTGTTTTTGTGATTCACTTTCTCTTCTACTGATCAAATAATCTTGTGTACGAGACACAAGGTACAGACAGTATGCCAATTGTAAGAAGTTATTACACAACACTTTATGGCTTATTAAATATGTGATGCTATATATTTTTTTAAAAAGAATTAATATATTGGGGCTGGGAATATGGCCTAGTGGTAAAGTGCTCACCTTGTATACATGAAGCCCTGGATTCGATTCCTCAGCACCACATATATAGAAAAAGCAAGAAGTGGCACTGTAGCTCAAGTGATAGACTGATAGTCTTGAGCAAAAAGGCAGGGAGAGTGCTCAGGCCCTGAGTTCAAGACCCAGGAGTGGCAAAAAAAATAATTAGTATATCAACTGAAATGTTATAATTTATTATATCATGCACATAATTTTATGACAGAATGATTTTTCTTCTTTCACCTTATCTATCTTCTCTAAAATTAATTGTAATTGCTATTTTGAAATTAGATATGTAATGAAAAACAATTAGGTTCCCATAAAGCCAATTAATTTGGTCATTGAGCACTTAAAGTAAACAGTCACTCTTTTGTGAAGGTATCTCATCAGTTAAGCTGAGCAAATTTTACAGTATCCTAAGTGACCTGTTTTTCTGTATTAATGACAACACATAGGGCAATACAAGCAATACAGATTTAAAAATAAAACAACCATACAAAAAATACATGTATGTATATATACGCATAATCTTTCATTATTCACATACTAAGTGATATTTATTTTATTCTAAAAAGGTGAAATAAAAATATTTCACCTATCCAGATGCTTACTGATTCACACCAGTATGTTAGCTACTCAAAAGCTGAGATCTGAGGATTGCATGTTGAAGCTAACGTAGTCAGGAAAGTCTGTGAGACTCTTATTTTCCATTAGCCACCAAAAAGCTGGAAGTAGAAACCAGAAATATCTCTGAGGCTCAAGCGGTAGGGTGTTATCCTTGAGTAAAAAAATAAGGGATAGCACCGTGACTGTGAGTTCAAATCCCAGTTCTAGCACACACACACACATACACACACACACACACACACACACACACACACACACACACACACACCCCATTTCATCTAGCTAAAGCATGGAGGTCCAGGGTTGTATTCCTTGATACTCAGGAGGCTGAGATGTGAGTATTACATTTTTTTGTATGTGTGTGTGTGTGTTTTCTTATTAATTGTCAAAGTGATGTACAGAGAGGTTACAGTTTCATACGTTAGGCCTTGGGTACATTTCTTGTACTGTTTGTTACCTCCTCCCTCATTCCCCACTCCCCTCTCCCTC
The DNA here is from genome assembly GCF_023159225.1 of Perognathus longimembris pacificus. NCBI lineage: Eukaryota > Metazoa > Chordata > Mammalia > Rodentia > Heteromyidae > Perognathus > Perognathus longimembris. The sequence continues at coordinate 23,523,641 of NC_063188.1, forward strand.
TTTCCCTCTCCCTCCATGAGTTGTTCAGTTGGTTTAAACCAAATGGTTTTGCAAGTATTGCTTTTGGAGCCGTTTGTCTTTTTATCCTTTGTCTCTCGATTTTGATATTCCCTTTCACTTCCTTAGTTCTAATACCAGTATATATCCAGTGTACTCAGATGAGATACTGTGATAGTGCGGGTACAACCATGGGAAGGGGATACAAGAGGATCATTGACAAAAGAAGCTACGGTTTCACAAGGCATGTTGAAAGTAATTACAAGAGTGATATAACAGTCTTTTCCATAACATGGAGTTCGTTTCACTTAGCATCATCGTATGTGCTCATAAGGGCATAGCTATTGGGCTCTTCTGATCCACTGCTGTGACTAGCTTAAACCTATGCTAATTATTCCCTATGATGGAGACCATAGAGTCAAAATGGCAATATTGCCAAAGGCTATCTACAAATTCAATACAATACCTATTAATATCCCAACACCGTTTTTTAATGAAATAGAGGAAGTAATCCAGAAATTCATATGGCACAAAAAAAGACCACGAATAGCAAAAAGCAATCCTAAGCAGAAAGAACAGTGCTAGAGGAATTACAATACCAAACTTCAAGCTGTATTACAAAGCTATAGTAATAAAAATAGCTTAGTATTGGCACCAGAACAGGCCTGAAGACCAATGGAACAGAATTGAAGACCCAGAAATGAACCCACAGAACTATGCCTACTTAATCTTTGATAAAGGAGCTAAAAAAATAGGATGCAAGAAAGAAAGCCTCTTTAACAAATGGTGCTGGCAAAACTGCTTCAACACCTGCAACAAACTAAAACTAAATCCGTATATATCACCCTGCACCAAAACCAAATCCAAATGGATAAAAGACCTCGAAATTAAAACAGATACCCTGGAAACACTACAAGAAGGAGTAGAAGAAACACTTGGGCTCCTTGGCACAGGACAAAACTTCCTTAACAAAGACCCAGAAATGCTACAAATCAAGGAAAGGATAGACAAATGCGACTGCATCAAACTGCAGAGATTCTGCAGGGCAAAGGACATAGCTCCCAAGATAAGCAGAAAGCCCACAGGTTGGGAAAAGATCTTTACTGGCCGTACAACAGACAAAGGCCTCATCTCTAAAATATATGCAGAAGTAAAAGAAATTACATTCCTCCAAAACAAAACTGCAAAGAACCAATAGCCCTCTCAACAAGTGGGCTAAAGACTTAAAAAGAGACTTCTCTGATGAGGAAATGAGAATGGCCAAGAGACATGAAAAAATCAAAACAACATTGAGATTCCACCTCACCCCAGCAAGAATATCCTTTATCAAGAAAACTAACAATAACAAATGTTGGAGGGGATGTGGCCAAAAGGGAACCCTAATTTATTGTTGGTCAGAATGTAAACTGGTTCAGCCACTCTGGAAAGCGGTATGGAGATTCCTCAGAAGGCTAAACATAGAGCTCCCCTGTGACCCAGCAGCCCTACTTTTGGGCATCTACCCAAAAGACCACAATCAAGGACACACTAAAGCCACCAGCACAGCAATGTTCATTGCAGCACAATTTGTCATAGCTAAAATATTGAACCAACCCAGATGCCCATCAGTAGATGAGTGGTTCAGGAAAATGTGGTACATATACACAATGGAATTTTATGCCTCTATTAGAAAGAATGACATTGCCCCATTTGTAATGAAATGGAAGGACTTGGAAAAAGTTATACTAAGTGAAGTGAGCCAGACCCAGAGTATTACACTTTGAAATCAGTCCAGTTAGATAAGCCCATCAGACTTCATCTCTAATTAGTTCAAGCCCCAGTACCAGCACACACAAAAAGAAATATATCTAACTAAATATGGTGGTTAATGGTTTTAATCCTTGCTACTCAGAAGGTTGAGATTTCAGAATTGCAGCTTAAAGCCAGCTGAAGTAGAAAAGTCCAGGAGAATTTATTTCAACTAAGCAACAAAATAAGTGGATTGAAGGTGCAGCTCTCATGATAGAGCACCAATTCTACCAAAACTAGCAAGAGATCCTCTGGATTCAAGCCCTAATATCTGCAAGAAAACACTACTCCTTTCAAAAACTTTCCCATCTTTTTTTCACTTCACAATAAACATCCTTTGGCATTAAAATTCAAATTCAGTATTCTTTTTCACTTTAGTAAATTCTCTAAGTATTTGTAAGTATTTCTGAGATAAATTGGAAAATTCCATGAGTAAACACTATAGACTTTAAAAATGGCTTGAGTGTTCAGAGTATAACATATGCTCTGAAACTTTTCTAAATATGTCCAAAACCAGTTTAAAAACATGTGATTTCAAACCTAAAGAGAAAGTAAATGAATCCTGAGGCCTCGATTATTAAGCTACTGTGATGACATGTGGTGATTTATGGTTATTTTGAGCATTTGTTTTCATGGTTATGCAAGGCACAATACATAAAACAAAGCCTAAGGTTATTCAGGTAGGATGGAAAGTAACTGCATATTCTATAAGAGAGTAAACTAGAGGAAAAATCCACCACAAGGAATCAAATTAGCAAGAATACTTTTCCCTTTAGTGCTGATAAGCCACGGGTAAAAGTTGAGGATAAATTTATTAAACTGGAAACTAAAATGATAGCCCAAAGTATAGCAGAAGGAAAAGGCTGAAACAATTAAAATTAAGAAGCATGAGAAATATAGTAGACACCTAATATTTTTCTATTAGAGGTACAGAAAGAAAAAAACTGAGAATTGGAGTAGCAGTAATATTCCTGAATTGTTAGAAAAATAAATCACCCAAATAAGGGAAGTAGAACAAAGAGAAACAATCTGCATTGAGACTTGTCACAATGCAACTGTAAAGTAACAAAGAAAATGAAGGGAAAAAAAAACCTTAAAAGCTGTCACAAAAAAGCTGTCACAGAATAAAAACCCAATATATATATATATATATATATATATATGAAAAAATGTATAAGGAGATTAGACTAAACAATAACAATAAAACTAAAATAGGATATAATAATATCTCTAAAATATTGATTAAAATAACAGTTTTATCACCACAACTAACAGTTTTTAAATAACATTTAGAAGAGGTGCAATTGTAGACAATCAAAATGAGTAAATTTGAGCTGTGTGTAATGGCTCACATCTGCAACACTACCTATTTTTTATGTGTGTCTCATTCTTTTTTTAATTTATTTTTTTAATTTTTATATATTTTTTATTATCAAACTGAATTACAGAGAGGTTACAGTTTCATACATTAGGCATTGGATACACTTCTTGTAGTGTTTGTTACCTCGTCCCTCATTTCCCCCTCCCCCCTCCCTCTTTCCCTTCTCCCTCCCCCCCATGAGTTGTTCAGTTGTTCAGTTCATTTTCACCAAACAGTTTGTAAGTATTGCTTTTGTAGTTGTTTCTTTTTTTACCCTGTGTCTCTCGATTTTGGTATTCCCTTCCAATTTCCTGGTTCTAATACCAGTATACCCGGTTTCCAATATATTCAGATAAGATACAAAAATAGTGTAGGTACAACCACAGGAAGGTGATACAGGAATATCATCAATAATAGAGGCTACAGTTACATATGGCATGTTTAAAGTATTTACAACTGTGATATAACAATTGTTTCTATAACATGGAGTTCATTTCACTTAGCATTATCTTATGTGTTCATAAGGGAATAGCTATTGGGCTCCTGTGATCCTCTGCAGTGACTTGCCTAAACCTGTGCTAGGGAACGCTACCTATTTATAAGGCTGAAATCTGTAGGAATGTTAGAGGAATTAGTAGGACAGTAGTTCAAAATCAGCCTGGGCAAGAAGTTTACAGATCCCTTTTCAACCAATAGCTTTGCAAAGCAGCAAAAGCATATCATTCCAGCTACATAACTGGTTGAGATTGGAAAGCTCAGAATTCCAAGCTACTAAACAAAAATGTTCCTGAGACAGCATTTTAATTGAAGAAGCTGGACATGGTAACACACACTGTCAGCTACTGCAGAAAGTACAAAATCCTGACAGTAATTCCAGTGCAGGTAGAGGTAAAAAGTGAGACTGGCTCTCAAACATGAGCAGTGCATAAAAGTGCTGAAGGACAGCTCAGTAGTAGAGTGCCTGCCTAGTAAGTACAAGACCTTTATTTCAAACATTAGTACTGCTAAACACACACACACACACACACACACACACACACAGAAGTTAAAATTAATTTATATTCATAAGTGAAAATGTGAGAAAATATAGTCCCAAAGAAGGAACATAACACCAGAATTAAAGCAAAAATAAAAAAAAAATTAGGTCATGATGAATACATGAGTTCCAGAACCAGCTAACCATTAAAATATAAACAAATTTACATAGAAAAGAACACACATACACACATACACACACATACACACGCACACACACTGACCTTAACTAAAATCGCATGGAAAGAGAACCCTAATTATAAAAGATGGGGAAATTAACAATGGAAAAACAAAAGTGTAATACTATAAAATAAATGTTTAATATATTCTAGCTCATTATTGAGAGCTATTTGTTCCACATTGAGACTTTAATAAGAAACTGCTCTTTTCATACAAAAACAATGCAACCCTGGTCTACCAATATTGGAACTTCTTCCCTGAGTAATTTCACAGAGAGAAATAGGTTTTCACGAAGATAGTCACCAGTGACACTAATAAGGAAGGTGACTGGTGCTAATAAGTGACAGTGCCCATCTACATAGAGCAAAACAAAGCATTCTTTGGGGTGGAAAATGCCACATCCAGAGGAAATTCCAAGAGCTATACTACAATTTAAAATTGTCTTCCACTCAGACTACATTCCATCTCAGAGTGGTGACCAAAAGAACTTGGGGCACACTGATTATTCCCTCAGACTAAACTTGAGAAAGAAAAAAACAAGCACATATAAGAAATCTCTGGTTTTCCACATCCATAATTGATGAGTTGCCCCAATAAATAGAGTCATTTGCAAATGACAAGCAACCCTTTATCAAGAGAGAACAGATCACTAATTGTAAATAAATGTGGAAAATTATGACTCAATTAGCTGCATGCAATGAGAAAGTGAAACGTGGGTTCTATGAAAAATGAGAGTTCAAAGACAGCCATTGTTTGGAAAGCCCCAAGGGAATAGGCTGTTGTCATGCACACGAAGCATACCAGAACTCTTATTCTGTTATTTACCACCTGCAGTTGGCTGATTAAACTCACAAGAAAAGCAAAAGTTTTCTTTCCTGGCCTTGCAAGGCTGGAAATAAAGATCTAGGAAAAGGTACGAGGAGATGTAGTAAGCCTTCTCATTTTCTGAAGCACATATTTTTTCATCTTTTGTCTTATTGCTAGATATCACACATACACACATGATAACATGATACTACCTTATTTTGCAAATTATTATCCCTTTATCTTGACATTCTATTCCTACATGCATGCATTGGAATAAGACAAATTATATTTCTGATATACTAAAGATAGAGAAATTGACTAACAAAAATGAGAAGCAACTAGCCCCATATAAAATAGCTTGCCAGTAGTGGAATCCTTAATTTACATTTCTCTCTTTATGTAATATCTTTTATCATTCTGCACATAGTGCAGCCTATATGCCTGTCCAAATCAACAAATCAACACAAATGACTGACTGTTGCACTCATTTGATATTAATAATCCTGAACTTAAAGGACAATAATGTAATTTTGTGTTTACTTCCAACCATTTTCAGTCCTTCAGATACTATCATGAGATAAGGTGAGACTAGACTATTAGAAGTTACTACGGAAGTTAGAGTTAGAATAAAAATATAATGATTACCTATGTCGTTTTAGATGGGTCATTGAACAAATCAGTTTCAGTATTCTTGATGCAAATAGTTTGTGAAAGTAAAGACACGTTGTGTTTCTGTTAAGCTATCCTTTTGAGTTCATAAAGGCTTCAAATACACTCTGAAAATTCAGATTGCCTCTACAATCTTTTATCAACAAGAATGTGACAGTCCTACATCAAGCACACAGATTTCATTTGTGTTATAATTAAGTCAATGTAGAGTAAGAAAACTGTCTAACTAGCTAAACACTGAGTTCATCTTGATGCCTGCAAAGATTCTTTATTTTGTGCAGACAAAAACCTTCTTAACTGGAACCCATAGTGTCATAGTCACTTGTTATGCATTGTTTTTAAATTCCAAAAATTTAAAACATTGAACATTGGTTTACAAGAGTTATCTAGTTGCATCCTTGCTAGGACTTTCAGTTTAAGTATTTCAACCATACTCAGCATCTTTCTCATATAAGTGAAGCAAAATTATGTCTTTCATAACTCAATATACCATTTCCTGATGCAAAGTTAAATTTTGGGGCGGGTGAATATTTTTTATTATTTTAAGTAGTCAAATACAGGAGTTGCCATTTACTGAATCAGTTTATGAATATAGTGCATCTTGATCAATGTCACCCACTTCAACACTCTCTCACATCCGTCCAACCCATCCCTTTACTTACTTATTTTAATTTTAGGTTATAGATTGGATTTTTACCATTTAACAAGGCATTTGTGTGTACAATAAATCTTGACCTGTGTCATAATTTCAAAATCTTCACCCTACTGCAACACACCCCTCCCTTTATATTTCTCAGTTCTGTGCAATAGACAATGAGTTCTTGCCTGCATGCTCCCTGGTTCCTCTTTCATTCTCCTGCCTCTTTCCCCTTGGTCCCACCCTCCCCTCTTGCAAGTACCTATTTCCCGGGACTTACTTTGTTGAGCTTTGACTTAGTCTTTTAAAGAATTATACTATTTCTACTCTCCATAGAGTCTATTGCACTTCAGTTAATTCATTTATGACCCCCTTACTTACCAGCTGGTGTCTAACTACCACAAATGAGGGAAATCATGTAACCTGTTCCATGTTTCTCTGGGTCTAGCTTACTTCATTTAATATAATTTTTCCACGTCTTTCAATTTCCTTATGAATGGTAGAAAATAATTGTTTCTGATGGATGAGAAGAATTCCATTGTGTATATATACCATATTTTCTTGATCCATCCGTCCATTTGAGGAGCATCTGGGTTGATTCCATATCTTGGCTATGGTAAACAATGCTGCAATAAACATGGTTATGCTGTTACCTTTACTGTGCACTTGTTTGTGTTCAATTGGATAAATGCCCAGGAGTGGAACTGCTGGGTCATATGGAAGTTCTGTGTTTACTTTTTGAGGAACCTTTCATATTATTTTCCAGAATAGTTCAACAAGCTTACATTCCCACTAAGAGTGGAATACAGTTCCCTTTTGGCCACATCAACACTAGCATTTGTTGTTTGTTTTCTTGATAGTGGCTATTCTAACTATGGTGAGGTAGAATTGCAGTGTTGTTTGGCTTTGCATTTCCCTTATGGCAACAGATGTTGAACATTTCTTCATGTGTCTGTTGGCTATTTTCACTTCTTCTAAGAAGTCGCTCTTTAAGCCATTAGCCCAGTTATTAATGGGGTTGTAGTTTATTTGAGGATTTATTTTGTAGGGCTTTAATTTTTAAGCTCTAAGTACATTTTGGATATTAGACCCTTGTCTGATGTATAGCTGGTGAAAATCTTTCCCCATTCTCCTAGCTCAGGAAGCTGATAAATGAGGATTGTGGTTCAAAGCCAACCCAGGCAGTAAAGTCCATGAGATACTTATATCTAATCAACTACTCAGAAAAAGCCAGAGGTGGCCTTGTGGCTCAAATGGTGGAGCACTAGCCTTGAACACAAAAAGAATCAAGGACAGCACTGATGTCCTGAGTTCAAGCCCCAGGAACAGCAAAAATACAGCTTGGTACTGAAATACAAATAGTCCTAAGGACCGAAACAACAGAACAGAATAACCAGAAATTAATCCATAGCCCTATAGTCATTTAATATTTGATAAAGGATTCAAAAACATAGGTTGAAAGAAAGCCTCTTCAATAAATGGTGCAAGCAAAATGGGCTATCCACATGCAGAAAACTGAAAATAGATCTTTATATATCACCTTACATGTGAATCAATTCAAAATAGATTGAAGATATCGATGTCAGGTGAGAAACTGTGAAAATATTACAGGGAGGGGTAGGGGAAACTAGGGTTTGTAGGCACAGGTCGAAATTTTCTAAGTAAAGATCCAGTCGTAGCACAACAAGCTAGCTTATGTTAGAATGAGTATCTTTAATTTGAAGACACTACATACTTCTTATGTATTTCCAACTCTCAATTGTAAATGCTATAAGTATAAACTCATCATTGCCAAAGATAACTGAGGTATTTATCCTCAAGTCAGCACTTTGCAGGAAAGAAAAATGGTTCCTATTTGCTTAATATGAAATTTTTATTTTAAAAACTCATTTCTACTTATTAGGAAAGGTATTATTTGATTATAACAATAATCTGTTCAAATTGGGTTGAAAATAGTCCTGGAGTTAGAAATAACTATATTTTAGAAATTATTTCCTTTAAGTCTTTATTTTTCTTGTAGTTAATTATAACATTTTTATTTTATTACTCAAAACACAGAAGAATAATGAATTCATAATAAACTGAGGAACATTTTGGATAGGATCTAGGCATTACAAAAGTAATTCTGTGTTCCAGCATGATTTCCTACCAAATCTCATTGATATTGTCTACAAAATTATGTATTTTTAAATCCAAAGCAAAGAATGGATTTGGAGGTTTCTGTGACATTAAAAGTGCAATTCCCGGGCTGGGGATATAGCCTATTGGCAAGAGTGCCTGCCTCGGATACACGAGGCCCTAGGTTCGATTCCCCAGCACCACATATACAGAAAACGGCCAGAAGCGGCGCTGTGGCTCAAGTGGCAGAGTGCTAGCCTTGAGCGGGAAGAAGCCAGGGACAGTGCTCAGGCCCTGAGTCCAAGGCCCAGGACTGGCCAAAAAAAAAAAAAAAAAAAAAAAAAAAAACAACCAAAAGTGCAATTCCCTAGCCAAATTTTATAAGGAATGTATACAAAAACATAGCTACAGTGTTTATAACTATATAAATTAATGATTATCAATCAACAAATAACTCCTGCTCACTTAGTATAAATAGAATGTCTTTGAAGGAAATAAGTAACAAAAGAAATTTGAGGTGGCCTTTATTTCAAAAAATACATTATGTGTTAGGAGCACTGTCAGATGATCAGGACAAAGGTTCCAAGCCAAGTAAACAATATACCAAAACAGAATTGGCCAAGCAAGAATGAAACGTCACACTGAGAAAATGTTTTGGTTGCTGAGAGAAAACTAAGATTAGGGAGGACTCACATAGTCACAGAATAGTGTTTTTTTTTAATTTGATATCATTTTTATGATCAAAGGAGCTATATATAAAGGAACATTGAGAAGATTGCAACAAAAATCACCAAAACAGAATTTTGCTTTTCAACTTAGGCAACATTCCATATTAGTATATTAAAGATTGTATTTTTTTATTAACCCTTTTTCTTTATTGTCAAAGTGTGATACAGAGGGGTTACAGATTCATATGTAAGGCAGTGAGTACATTTCTTGTTCAACTTGTTACCTCCTCCCTCGTTTTTCCCCTACCTCCCCCTTTCCCTCTCCGCCCAAGAATTGTGCAGTTGGTTTACACCAAATGATTTTGTAAGTATTGTTTTGGGAATGGGTTGTCTTTTTGTCCTTTGTCTCTCAATTTTGATATTCCCCTTTCCCTTCCCCAGTTCTAATACCCATATGAACAGTATCCAGGGTATTCGGATGAGATATAGTGGTAGTGGGGATACAACCACAGGAAGGGATTACAAAAGAAACAAAGCTAAACAAAACAATCAAAAAAACAGACAAGAAAAAATAGTACCATTTCAAAGCTAAACAAAACAATCAAACAAACAGACAAGAAAAAATAGTACCATTTCACATGGCATGTTGAAAATAATTACAACAGTGGTATAACTCTTCTTTCCAACATGTGGAGTTTATTTCACTTGGCATCATTTTATGTGACTATATGGGTGTAGCTATTGGGGTATTTTGATCTTCTACCATGACTAGCCTAATCATGTACTAGCTATTCCCTATGAAGGACACCATAGGGTTTATGTTTCTTTGGGTCGGGGTCACTTCACTTAGTATGATTTTTTTTCCAATTGCTTCCATTTCCTTACGAATGGGGCAGTGTCATTCCTCCTGACGGAGGCATAGAATTCCACTGTGTATATGCACCACATTTTCCCGATCCACTCGTCTACTGAGGGACATCTAGCTTGGTTCCATGATTTAGTGATGACAAATTGTGCTGCAATGAACATAGTTGTGCTGGTGGCTTTAGAGTGATCTTGCTTGTAGTCTTTGGGGTAGATGACCAAAAGTAGGGCTGCTGGGTTATAGGGAAGTTCTATGTTTAGTTTTCTTAGGAAGCTCCACACTGCTTTCCAGAGGGGTTGAACAAGTTTGCATTCCCACCAACAATCTAGTAGGGTTCCATTTTGGCCACATCCTCTCCAGCATTTGTTATTATTTCCTGATAATAGGCATTCTTATTGGGCTGAGGTGGAATCTCAATGTTGTTTTGATTTGTATTACTTCTGTGGTCAGGGATTAGAGCACTTTTTCATGTGACTCTTGGCCATTCTCATTTCCTCTTCAGAGAAGTTTCTTTTTAGGTCTTTAGCCCAGTTGTTGAGAGGGCTGTTGGTTCTTTGATTATTTGTTTGGGAGGAATTTATATTTTTGAGTTCTGTGTATATTTTAGATATCAGGCCTTTGTCCTTTGTATGGCTGGTGAAGATCTTTTCCCAATCTGTGGGCTTTCTGTTTATCTTGGGAGCTATATCCTTTGCCCTGCAGAAGCTCTGCAGTTTGACACAGTCCCACTTGTCCAACATTTCTTTGATGTGTTGGATTTCTGGGCTTTGGTGAGGAAGTTTCTTCCAGTGCCAAGGAGCCCTGGAGTTTCTCCTATTCCTTCTTGTAGTGTTTTCAGGGTATCTGATTTTATTTCTAGGTCTCTGATCCATTTGGAATTGATTTTGGTACAGAGTGATAAATAGGGATCTAGTTTTAGTTTGTTATAGGTATTGACCCAGTTTTGCCAGCACCATTTGTTGAAGAGGCTGTCTTTGTTCCAACCTATATTTTTAGCTTCTTTGTCAAAGTTTAGATAGCCATTGTTCTGTGGGTTCATTTCTGGGTCTTCAGTTCTGTTCCATTGGTCCTCGGGTCTGTTCTTGTGCCAGTACCAAGCTGCTTTTATTACTATAGCTTTGTAATACAACTTAAAGTTTGGTATTGATATTCCTTTTGAAAGAGATGAAACGTCAATAGGATCTTGAAGACTATGTAGCATTGACAAAATTGTAGAAGAGGATAATGTTAATCTAAAGGGAACAAAGTCATCAATGTACTTCATATTCATAATGCACAGTAAGGGAATAACTGTGATGTACTTTGGAATAATTTTGATAATTTAGATATAAAATTCTAATTTCACAAATTATGTTTCCTCTGTAATTGTGAAGGGTCTCATTAAAAATGATTCAAGTCTAAAATCAGCAAGTTACGAATACTTTCAAAATACTTTTATGAGTCTTGTAATTATTTGGAAACTAATAGGATCTATTGTTTGTTATTTGATAGTCAGCATTTTAATTTCCTCATGATGCTTATTAGCATACATTTATACCATTTTTATATGCTGTATTTAAAAGTAAAACAGTATTTTAACATTTTAATTTAACTATGAGTGGTCTTTCACCAGTATTCTGATTTAGGTTCGATTCTACTCAAATTATCTATCTGTTAAATGAATGAATTAGATTATATCCATAGTTTTTAAATTAAAATTAATAGTATCCCCTTTAAGTAACATATTCAAAGGCAAGAGAGAGAAAACAGATTAAATTATATCTGAACTACCTGGACCATAAGTACAATGTTTGGAATTACCTCTCATTCCTTCTCATTGTATTTATAGTGATCTCAAATAGTTTGTCGGAAATCACAGAGCTACAGGGAATACAAGACTTGGGCCTTGATGGTTCTAATTATTTTACTCATTATAAGTAAATTACTTCAAAGGATTCTGTCAATGAATATCAATATGTGATTTACATGTTGATAATAATCTTTGGATGAAAAGGCAATTCTAAATCTATAAAGAGTTTGGAAGTAAACATTACATTTATGAAGTACCATGCTACCTCAAGTAATCAATACAGTAATACAGGAAGGTTGAGTAAGAAACTGAATAAGAATAAGAAAAGTAAGTCAGTATCTGACTCTGCTCACTTTCTCTTTGGTGCCTTTGAATCTGGCATCATCAAGGGTCTTCCCCTGACCCTTCATTCAATCCCAATAAGGGTGGCTCTCTTAAGCACATGAGTGATGGACAATAATCCATTCACATTAATCCAAACTTTTCTCATCTTAGAACATCTTTTTTTCTAGGACTGCTTTCTTATCTAATAAGTTAACTCCACTTGATAAACACCTGAATGTTAAAGGAACAGTGAATGTTATTGATGAATGGATATGCATGAATGCATGCATACATTTATATTATATATGTATATGTATGTATATATTTATAAGAAATGTAGATATAATTTATTTACATGGTAATTCTGACAGAAATAAAACATTAACACCATGGGAATTTGGAGAACTAGTATTTGCCAGTGGAGGGGACAATTTCGGGAAGGTAAGTTATTCAGTGTTCTTCAAATTAAAACATAGGTGGCAATTTCTTGTGTAAAGTTAATCCTGTTTAATAAATAAAATGACTTAAATTCCTGAACACAATTTAAGCCTTTTTGCCTCCATCTATATATAGCACTTCTACATGGACACATGGCATCTATACATGGGTGTCTTTTTTTTTTTTTGGTCAGTCATGGGGCTTGAACTCTGGGCCTGGGGGCTGTCACTGAGCTCTTCAGCTCAAGGCTAGCACTCTACCACTTGAGCCAAACAGCCACATCCTGTTTTCTGGTGGTTAACTGGAGATAGGAGTCTCACAAATTTTCATTCCCAGGTTGTCTTTGAATCACTCCTCAAATCTCAGTCTCCTGAGTAGCTACGATTACAGGCGTGAGCCACTGTTGCCCAGCATGGATGTCTTTTTGATAAAGAAATTTCCATGGCTTCCTATACTTATTAGCTCAGAAATTTAATGATCCTTCAGGAAATACTCCTGTTCTTTATAAAATTCATCTAATGTGGAAAGAGGTAGGGTTAAAACATTAAAAAGAACACAGAATTTTTCAAAACAGTACATGTTACTATAAGGCATTATAATAAGAAACTTGACACAACTTCCTAAGATTATAAACAATTGCTCTGAGGAAGAAGTTAAGATGGTGAACTAAAAGTACATACATCTAGCATCTCTAGGGAAGTGACTGGAAGCAGTTGGGAATCACCTGTTCTTTGAAGTAGATAAAGGCTGGTTGGTGCTGCAGTTTCAGTGGTGAGCAGATTGAACTTGATTTTACAAAGAAGGTGGATAGCTTTGATACACACAAGAGAAGCAGAAAAGGACCATTCCAGCATGGGCAGAGGGCCCAGAAGAAAATGTGGAGTGAAGGCAGATACAGAAGGCAGGGGCTGAGCTAAAAGAGAAAGAACAACAACAACAAAACCATTCATTGAGGTTTCACTTGTGAAGTGAAAGAATCATACTTAAACTACTTAGAGGGGTTTGGAGAGTGGAAGAGGAAATAAAGCAGTATGGGCAGAAAAGGTGCTGCAGGAAAAAAAATGTAGACAAAACAAGGAAAGAACAAGAGACTCCAAAAACAAAACACTGAACAACTAAAGCCAGCAGCACAACAATGTTCATCACAGCACAATTTGTCATAGCTAAAATATGGAACCAACCCAGATGCCCATCACTAGATGAATGGATCAGGAAAATGTGGTACATATACACAATGGAATTTTATGCCTCTATCAGAAAGAATGACATTGCCCCATTCGTAAGGAAATAGAAGGATTTGGAAAAAATTATAGTAAGTGAAGTGAGCCAGACCCAAAGGAACATGAACTCTATGGTCTCCCTCAAAGAGAATAATTAGCACAGGTACAGCAGAGGATTACAAGAGCCTAATAGCTATGCCCTTATGAATGCATAAGATGATGGTAAGTGAAATAAACTCTATGTCATGGAAGCAACTGTTATATCACTGTTGTAATTACTTTCAACATGCCATGTGAAACTGTAGCTTCTATTGTTGATGATCCTCTTGTATCCCCTTCCTGTGGTTGTACCCATACTATCACTGTATCTTATCTGAGTACATTGGAAACTGTATATACTGGTATTAGAACTAGGGAAGGGAAAGGGAATATCAAAATTGAGAGACAAAGGATAAAAAGACAAACAACTCCAAAAGCAATACTTGCAAAACCATTTGAAAAGACAAACAACTCCAAAAGCAATACTTGCAAAACCATTTGGTATAAACCAACTGAACAACTCATGGGGGGAGAGGAAGAGGGGGGAGGGGGAGGTGGAATGATGGAGGAGGTAATAAACAATACAAGAAATGTACCCAAGGCCTAACGTATAAAACTGTAACCTCGCTGTACATCACTTTGACAATAAATAAGAAAAAAAGAAAAAACACTGAGCAGATTTTCAGTCTACCCTGACAGGAGTCCTGCAGTCTACATAGCATATATGCACAGGGAGAATGAAGCATTAGGGGTCAGCATTACCTGTGTTATTCAGCAGGCAAAGTACTATGGCCTGAAGCAGAGCCTCATAACAAGCCATTTATGCATACTCATTATCTTACTTATGTAACAGTAACCCCTCTGTACATCACCTTTACAATAAAATTTATCAGATAGAAATTCACTAACTTTGCCTAGGTGTGGCCCTGAAGTCATGACCCCCTTGCCTCTGTAATCCCCTTGGCAGGATTATAGGTATGTCCTTAGCCAAAACATATGTCTTGCCAGTAACTTGTTGACCCCAAGAGGTACTTGTGGCTCAATCTCAAAGCTCAACCTGAAGGAAAAGGTATTATATGTTACCCTGCCACTGTTGCATAACATTTGTACATGAATATTGCTAAGTAGAGGTATTCGTAGCTAAGAATGTTGCTGCTTTAGAAACTAAGAGACTCTTCAAAGCAAAGACTATTTTAAACTAGGAATAACAGCAGAGTTTCTAAATATATTTAGTAAGTAAACACACACTTGTGCACACACACCCACACACCCCCATACACACACACTCAATGATTCCAAGGTACCAATCAGCCTGCTACCAGTAATCAGCCTGACTTAAGCTATCATAATAAGTGGCCCAAAGCACAATAACTACATAAGATAGATTTAGCAATATGAGATTTAAGTAACCATAATTCAGTCCTTAGAGAGTTGATGCTAATAATTTTGTAAGGGTTACTCATGCAATGCATTTTGTGTATGGGTATATCAGATTTTTACTTTTTAGTTGGAGATACAAATTCACAGAGAACAATAAAAATACCTAGGAAAAGAAGTTGGTATTGCACTAACAAAACTGGAAAATGTTCATTTAAATCAACAAAGAACATTTAAGTATGGTTCTCTGTCACTTTGGATTATGTCTTGTGTCCATAAATTATGATTACCTCCCATTTACATCACCTAATCCAAATCTTTCTTTCCAGTTTATATGGATAAATATTGTGTATAATGATTCATCATTTATAGAAATAATGTGACAAATGTTGCCTGGTCTGTCATTGTTTCAAGAATGATTTTTGTTTCTATATCAAATACACTGCAAAGTACTTCTAGACTGTAATTTTTCTTCCATGTATTAGCTTCAACAATACTGAATATTTACTAAAACTCAATATATTGTGCTTTATATTGTGATTGACATGTATTTATTCATTACTCTACATTAATATCTATGCTTAATGTCTACAAGTAGAAAAGAACACAAAGCCAAATTAGAATGATGCAATCCCAATGTTGGCTTGCAGTAAAAATATGGGAAACAGCAAAGGATCTTCCAATGTTACTACTAGAAGAACTGCAAGAAGTTTTATGGCTTAGTATCCTGCCATAAAACAGATGAATATTTAGTTTTTTAACTTATTAGAAAACACAATGGATTCTCAAATTATTGTCTATCCAATATCATATTCCCACAGCAGTTAAAATGAAATTTTATGAATGAACTTGTGCTGTTATCTCAGTGATCCCAGCAATTTCCTTTTACAAACTATCATAGCAGTGTGAGGGACATCAAAGGAGACCAATTAGCAGATCTAAATGACATAAGTGAAGTCCTTTGTACTAAGTCTGCCAAATGCAAGTACATTTAAAGGGATTTTCCTTCATTTTTCAAGCATGTAATTAGAAAGTGTCATATTGGTTCTAATCTGTAGTATGTGATATAAGTATATTCTTGTTTTGAAATGACTTAAGTATTTTCTGAACTACTAATTTGGAGATGAGTACTCTTTGATGAAAGCATGTCCATTTTACTTATAATGTCATGTACTTTCTAAAAGGAGAAATAGCTTTTGATCAGAGAATAACTTTGGACATTCTTGGCTGGACATTCTGATGTTAGGTTTATTACTGTTTTTGTTTTAAAATTTTAATTAGTGTATATGAATTGCACAAAGTGAAGAGTTTCCCTGTGATATTTCCTTATATGTGTATAATGAACTTTAATCATATTCACCTTCTCTATGGCTCTCTCTTATCTCTCCTTACTCTAGTCTTCAGTGTTTTTACAAATTTTTAAATGGGTTTCCTGGTGTCCTTTTCATATGTGTTGACAATATAGTTCAATCATATTCTCTCCAATCAGTTCTTTTATGCCTCCATATCCCACTGTTTTCTCCTGCAAATATTTTCCCTTCTATGTCCATGTCTTTTTCATAAATCTAGATTTATTTATTTATTTATTTATTTATTTATTTATTTATTTATTTATTTATTTATTTTTCTTATTTATTGTCAAAGTGATGTACAGAGAGATTACAGTTTCATACGTTAGGCCTTGGGTACATTTCTTGTATTGTTTGTTACCTCCTCCATCATTCCCTTCTCCCCCTTCCCCCTCTCCTTCTCCCCCTAAGAGTTGTTCAGTTGGTTTGCACCAAATGGTTTGGCAAGTATTGCTTTTGGAGTTGTTTATCTTTTTATCCTTTGTCTCTCAATTTTGATATTCTCTTTCCCTTCCCTAGTTCTAATACCAGTATATGCAGTTTCCAATGTTCTCAGATAAGATACAGTGATAGTACAGGTACAACCACAGGAAGGGGATACAAGAGGATCATCAACAATAGAAGCTAAGGTTTCACATGGAATGTTGAAAGTAATTACAACAGTGATATAATAGTCCCTTCCATAACATGGAGTTCATTTCACTTAGCATTATCTTATGCATTCATAAGGACATAGCTATTAGGCTCTTGTAATCCTCTGCTGTGACTAGCCTAAACCTGTGCTAATTATTCCCTATGAGGGAGACCATAGAGTCCATGTTTCTTTGGGTCTGGCTCACTTCACTTAGTATATTTTTTTCCAAATCCTTCTATTTCTTTACGAATGGGGCAATGTCATTCTTTCTGATAGAGGCATTGAAAGGAAAATTGTCCCAGAAGAACCACAGACCATAGACAAAGTCACGTAGAGCAAAGAGTTTATTGCCAGCAGGACCGGCAAGGCCAAGTTCCCACAGAGGAGAGGAAAATGGCACAGGAATTCTCTTTTGGGGGGTCTATATACCCTCATGCAACTAAGGTGGGAGGTGCTCCGCCTGCCCCTCAGGTAACCAGGGACGCAGTCGCATTGCCAAGAGCAGAGCTTATGGGCTGGGGGACATCTATAAGCTTACATTCCCCCCTTTGTTGTTTATTATAGGCAGTACCAGGCAAGGGGGTATGGGCAAAGGTCTTTTCTTCTGGATCTACTTCCTGCTGAAAGGGGGCGAGGTAGTCAGAAAGGGGAAAAAAGGAGACCCGGTACTATCCAAGTTGGCTGAAGTCATGGAGGTGTTATTCGTCTGCTGTGGGATCCTCTGGGTCCTCAGTGACTGGAGGGAGGCTGGGTCCCAACTTTATCCATAGAGACAGGGGTCCAGTTGGCTTGCAGGTGTATGAGGGTGGTTCAGATAGGTGTCGTTTGACATTGTGGATGTGGATCCAGTGTGGATACCCCTGAACCTGTACAGCTGTAGGGGTAGAGACAGTTACTGGATAAGGCCCATCCCACTTAGCAGAAAGCTTGATGGAACTTGATGTCTGTGGCAGGTAGTTCATTGAAATGTATACCAGGTCCCCAGCCTTAATGGAGGGCTCAGAAGATGAGGAGGGCCTGGGGCTGCATTGGTTAGCATACTTCCAAAGGAAAGTGAGCAGGTGCTGAAGGAGGGAAGACAGCACTGGGGGGGGGAATAGGGGGGAATCTGAGGCTTGGAACAGGGAGGGCAAAGGTGGGCAGCCATACATCACCTCAAAAGGACTTCGCATCAAAGGCCTTCTAGGTAGAACCCGCAGGCGGAGAAGGACCAGGGGTAGGAGCTTTAACCAGTCTAGGTGTAACTCAAGAGACAAAATCTGTTTGAGGGACCGGTTGGCACGTTCCACCTTCCCTGAGGACTGAGGGTAGTAGGGAATATGGAAGTGCCAGGAGATATTTAGAGACTCGGCCAGGAGCTGGGTTACAGAGGAGACGAATTCCAGGCCATTGTCCATCTGGATGAGGGCTGGAAGGCCAAAGTGGGGAATTATTTCCTGTAAAAGAAACTGAGACACAGAGGAGGCTTTTTTGTTTGTGGTGGGAAATGCCTCTATCCATCCCATGAAGGTGTCTACAAGAACCAGCAAGTACTTGTACTTGCAGATTGTTGGCATGTGGGTAAAATCAATTTGCCAATCCACCCCTGGGAGGTTACCTCAAGCTTGATGGGTTGGAAAAGGAGGTGGGCGCACATTGTTGTTGGAGTTCACCTTTTGGCAGACCTTACAGGTTTGTGAAAGCTGTGTGAGAAATTGTATATTGGCCGGGGTTAGAGGGAGGGTCTGCTTAAGAAACTCCCTTAAGGAGCCTGTGTGAGGACGAAAAAAACAGTGTACTAGTGCCCATTGTTTTGAGGACATAGCAGCCCACCTGGCAGTTTCATCAGCCAGGTTGTTTCCTTCAGCTATAAAGGAGTTCAACAGACCTGTGGGCTCTGCAGTGGACTATACCAATGGCTGAGGGCAGAAAGGAGGCTTCTAAAAGCTTGTTAATGTAGGGGCCATTTATGACTGGGGTCCCCTTGGTTGTCAGAAGCCTGTGTTCTTTCCAGATGGCTGCGTGAGAAAGGACAGTATAGAAGGCATACTTAGAGTCTGGATATACTGGTCTGCAGCCAGGTGAAAAGCCTGTGTTAGGGCTACTAGCTCAGCCTGTTGATTGGTAGTCTGGAGAGGCAGGGGACCAGACTCCAGAGATTGACACCACAGCCTACCCAGCCACCCATGAACCTTTCCAGAAGAGTGAGCTGCCATCTGTAAACCAGGTAAAATGGGAGTCCTTTAGTGGTCCTTCACTGATGTGGGTTGGATGAGGCAGCAGGTCCTCCAAGGTTTCCACACAGGAGTGTAGCAGTAAGGTTTCTGTATCTGGAATGGGTAGTAGGGTGGAGGGGTTTAGTTGGGGGCAGGTTTGGAAGGTTAGGGTGGGGTCCTCTATCAGGGACGCTTGTAGAGAGAGAATACGGGAGGGAGGCATTGTATGTAGCCCCTTGTAGGTTAGTAACTCAGAAATGCGATGGTGGGAGAGAATAGTGAGAGCTGTGCCAAAGGTTAGTTTATTTGATTCTTGTCTTAAGACAGAGGAGGCAGCCAGGGTGTGGAGGCAAGGGGCCCATCCCCTAATAGTCGGATCCAGACGTTTCGATAGGTAGGCAACCGGCGCAAATGAAGGTCCGCTCTGTTGGCCTAGAACACCCAATGCAAAGCACGGAAGGAATGCATGTGTAAGATCTGGCAACCTGAGGGCAGGGGCCTGTGACAGGGCCCGTTGGAGCCTCCTGAAAGGGGAGATGAGAGAGGAAGGGGATAAAAGGGTTTCCTCCGGTGATCCTCTGGCTGCTTCATATAAGGGGCGAGCCAAGATAGAGTAGTTGGGGATCCAGGCCCTGAGATAGCCAGCCAAGACCAGAAAGGAGTGAAGCTCAGACTTAGTGGAGGGAGTAGGGTAGTTAGCAATCAACTGCTTTCTGGGGGTTGTAATGGCCTTGTGTGTGGGAGTAAGTTGAACTACTAGGTAGGTCACAGACTGCTCAACAGCCTGCGCCTTACTGGGTGAGACCCAGTATCCCCTGGAGGCCAGAAAGTTAAGGAGTATTACAGTATGATTGTAACACAATAGTTTGGTGGAGCTGCAAAGGAGACGATCACATATTGTATAAGGGTGGATGGGCTTAAGTTCAAGTCTTCTAAGTCTCTTGCTAAGGACTGGCTAAACAAATGGGGACTGTCCCGGAACCCCTGTGGCAGCACAGTCCAGGTGAGCTGTGTTGAGGTTTGGGTGACAGGGTCAGTCCATGTAAATGCAAAGAGGTCCTGGGAAGAGGGAGATATAGGGATAGTAAAGAAAGCATCTTTTAAATCTAATACTGAATAAAAGGTAACTGTTGGGGGGACTGTAGAAAGTAACGTGTAAGGGTTAGGCACAGTGGAGTGTAAAGGAATAACAGCAGCATTTATAAGGCAGAGGTTCTGCACCAGGCGAAATGAGCCATTAGGCTTGGCCACCACTAAGATAGATGTATTATCGGGGGAATTAGCAGGGCGTAATAACCCCTTCCTTAGTAGTTCTTGGATAATTGGCTGTAGCCCCAAGAGGCTGCGGTGGGAGAGCGGATACTGGGGTTGTGAAGGGAAGTGTCTGGGGTCCCTCGGAGAGATGTGAATGGGGGGGTGGTGTTTGGCAACAGAAGGGTTGTGGGTGTCCCACACTGTGGGATCCACTTCAGAGGTGGGGAAAGGGAACCCTGAGGAGTCTCCAGGTGAGTCCACTAAAGCCATCAATAGATAAATCATAGGAGAGGCCGAATTATTATCCTGTTCTGTCAATTGGGAGGGGCATAAGGTAATGGAGGCCCCGAATCTGGCCATAAGATCTCTGCCCAGTAACGGGATTGGGCAATGGGGGATAACAAGGAAGGAGTGGTAAAAGGTCACTCCTGAGAAAAGGCAAATAACAGGGGGTGTGTTTTGGGGCTTATAAAGTTTACCTTCCACCCCGACTATGGAGGTTTCAGCTGGGTAGGTTTGGCCTTGAAACTCAGTGAGCACTGAATATGAAGCACCTGTGTCCGCCAGAAATGAGGTCATCCTACCTGCAACCGTGATCACTACCCTGGGCTCCTGTGTGGTGATGGGAGTGGTCAGGTCCAGGAGTCCAGGGCCCCTTCACTCTACTTCTGCAGCCAGTGCCAGAATATCGGAAGGGGGCACTGGAGCATGGGTGGATGGCTGTTGTCCCTGAGAGGATAATGGACAGTCCACAGCCCAGTGCCCTAAATCTCCACACTGGGGGCATGGCCCGGTTGGCTTCCATGGCTGTGGGCAGTCTGTGCCCCTATGGCCTCGCTGGCCACATCGGTAGCATAGTTTCCTTAGGGGGCAGGATCCCTTCCAGTGCTCCCTTTTTCTACATTCATAACAGTACCCAGGTAGACCCCATCGGGAAGGGGCTGGTTGCCAGGCCTGAGGCTGGTGGATCTTTGCTAGCATTTGGTACTTTAGTTTCTGGGCTTTTTCCTCCCTGCCATGGTACACCTTAAAGGCCACCTCCATAGCCTGACCCACGGGTGTTAGGGGCCCCTTTTCTAGTGCTTTTAGCTTGGCTCGAATATCTGGGGCTGCTTGGTTAATGAAATGGGTCATTAAGCAGCATTGCTCATCAACAGACTCGGGAGCTAGTATATTGGAGGAGAGTCTTACATAATCTAGCCCAAAAGGCCAATGGGTTCTCGTCTTTATCCTGTATTACCTCAGGCATTTTGTCATAATTAATGGCTTTGCGGCCTGCCTGTTTGAGACCCTCCATCACACAGGTAATAAAATGATTCCAGCTTTGGCGACCCTCCTGGGAATTGTAATCCCAGTGGGGGTCCTGGTCCGGCACAGCTTCAGTCCCAATTGGGTGATCTGGAGTGGTTTGGTGGGGCTCGTCCACATAGTGGCGGGCTTTTTCCCAAACCTCCCTCTGTTGCCTGGCATTAGTGTGCCGCTCAAGATCACATACACATCATGCCATGTTACCTCATATGATTGGAGCACACACTGTAGTTCCTTGATGTAACTAGTGGGATTGGTGGAAAAAGACCCCAGGCGGGCCTCAACCTGGGATAAATCATTTAGCGAAAAAGGAACATGTACCCGAACTATACCTTCTGCCCCCTCCACCTCGCATAAGGGGAGTAGGGGGGGTGGGGCAGAGTGATTGGAACCTTGAGCCCTTTGGTTTTGGGCAAGCGCTGCACCCAGTGTATCCACAAGTCGTGTAAGGAGTTCCATGGCATCGCTTTGTCTGTCGCCTGGTGTCTGTTTTTCCGTGGAGTTGCCTTTTTCTTTTGCAGGGTCCTGAGGTGGGAGAGGGGGTGCTGACAGAGAGGAGCTTCCATTACGGCGTGTGTGGGAGCTGGTAACCAGCAGACTAAAGTCGGGCACTGGGGACGCTGAAGGAGGAAGTCCCGCCCTCTGGGGTGGAAGTCCCATCCCATGCGGCAGAAGTCCCGCCTTCGGGGGCGGAAGTCCTGCCTCCTGGGACAGAAGTCCCCCCCTCCCAGGTTTCGGCACCAATGAAAGGAAAATTGTCCCAGAAGAACCACAGACCATAGACAAAGTCATGTAGAGCAAAGAGTTTATTGCCAGCGGACTGGCAAGGCCAAGTTCCCACAGAGGAGAGGAAAATGGCACCTGAACTCTCTTTTGGGGGGTCTTTATACCCTCATGCAACTAAGGTGGGAGGTGCTCTGCCTGCCCCTCAGATAGCCAGGGGCAGAGTCACATTGCCAAGGCAGAGCTTATGGGCTGGGGGACATCTATAAGCTTACAGGCATAAAATTCTATTGTGTATATGTACCACATTTTCCTGATCCATTCGTCTACTGATGGGCATCTGGGTTGGTTCCATATTTTAGCTATGACAAACTGTGCTGTGATGAACATTGTTGTTCTGGTGGCTTTAGTGTGTTTTTGATTGTGGTCTTTTGGGTAGATGCTCAAAAGTGGGGCTGCTGGATCATAGGTGAGCTCTATATTTGCCTTTTGAGGAATCTCCATACCGCCCTGCTGAGTATAGATCTAGATTCTGAATGTTAGAAAAATAAAGTGCTTTTATTTCTAAGCCCACTTTGTACATTTATGACCCTTATTTCATTTTGTTTCATCTCACACCAAGAAATGACAGAAAATACTTGTTTCTACCTTGGTACTGGTACAAGAACTGGCCTGAGGACCAGTGTAACAGAACTGAAGACACAGAAATGAACCCACAGACCTATGGCTATCTAAACTTTGACAAAGAAGCTAAAAATATAGGTTGGAACAAAGACAGCCTCTTCAATAAATGGTGCTGGCAAAACTGGGTCAACACCTGTAACAAAGTAAAACTAGACCCCTATATATCACCCTGCACCGAAATCAACTCCAAATGGACCAAAGACCTGGAAATAAAATCAGACACCCTGAAAACACTTCAAGAAGAAATAAGTGAAACTCTAGGTCTCCTTGGCACTGGAAGAAACTTCCTCAACAAAGGCCCAGAATGCAACACATCAAAGAAATGTTGGACAAGTGGGACTGTATCAAACTGCAGAGCTTCTGCAGGGAAAAGAATATAGCTCCCAAGATAAATAGAAAGCCCACAGATTGGGAAAAGATCTTCACCAGCCATACAAAGGACAAAGGCTTGATATCTAAAATATACACAGAACTCAAAAATATAAATTCTTCCAAAACAAACAATGAAAGGACCAACAGCCATCTCAATAAATGGGCTGAAGATCTAAAAAGAGACTTCTCTGAAGAGGAAATGAGAAAGGCCAAGAGTCACATGAAAAAGTGCTCTACATCCCTGGTCATAAAAGAAATGGAAATCAAAACAACATTGATATTCCACTTCACCCCAATAAGAATGTCTATTATCAGGAAATCCAATAATAACAAATGCTGGAGAGGATGTGGCTAAAAGGGAACTCTACTAGATTGTTGGTGTGAACGCAAATTTGTTCAACCCCTCTGGAAAGCAATGTGGAGGTTCCTAAGAAGGCTAAACATAGAGCTCCCCTACAATCCACCAGCCCCACTTTTGGTCATCTACCCAAAAGACTACAAGCAAAACCACACTAAAGCCACCAGCACGACTATGTTCATCGTAGAACAACTTGTCATCGGTAAAACATGTAACCAAGCTAGATGCCCCTCAGTAGACGAGTGGATCAGGAAAATGTGGTACATATACACAGTGGAATTCTATGCCTCCGTCAGAAGGAATGGCACTGCCCCATTCGTAAGGAAATGGAAGCAATTGGTAAAAAAAAATCATACTAAGTGAAGTGACCCAGACCCAAAGAAACATAAACTCTATGGTGTCCCTCATAGGGAATAGCTAGTACAGGAATAGGCTAGTCATGGTAGAAGAGTAAAATACCCCAATAACTACACCCATATGACCACATAAGAAGATGCCAAGTGAAATGAACTGCACGTTACGGATATAAGAGTTATACCACTGTTGTAATTATTCTCAACATGCCATGTGAACTTGTACTACTTTTTTATCTTTTTCCTTGTCAGTTTGTTTGACTGAGTGGTTTGTCTAGTTTTGTTTCTCTTTTAGTCCCTTCCTGTGGCTGTACCCTCACTACCACTGTACTACATCTGAGTACCCTGGATATTGTCCAATACAGGTAATTGAACTGGGGAAGGGAGAGGGAATACCAAAATTGAGAGACAAAGAACAAAAAGACAAACCATTCAGAAAGCAACACTTAGAAACCATTTGGTGTAAACCAACTGCACAACTCTTGGGAGAATAGGGAAAGGGGGAGGGGGGAAGGGGGAAATGAGGGAGGAGCTAACATGTAGAACAAGAAATGTACTCCCTGCCTTTCATATGAATCTGTAGCCCCTCTGTATCACATTTTGACAATAAAAAATTGAAAGAAAATACTTGTTTCTGAGACTACCTCATTTTACTTGATTTCCAGATACATAAATCTCCATTTTGGTTAGATGGAATCTTAGTGATGTTTTTATTTATATATCCTTTATGGCTAAGGATATTCATCGTTTCTTCAAGCATATTTTGGCCATTTGTACACTCTTTTGAAAGCTATTCAATTCATATGTCCTTTGATTAAAATTAGATTATTGTTCTTTTGGTGTTTAACTATTTAAACTCTTTATTCAAGATTGAAACCTCACTAGATAAATAGCATCAAGTATTTTCTCCTTCCATTCTGTGAGTTATACCTTTAATAATTTCTTCTACTGATTTTCAGAAATGTTTAAACTGATAAAACTGTTGATACTTGTTCTTATTTCCTGAGCCATTGGTGTTCTATGCAGAAAAAGAAATGCCTATGTGTGTCTCTTCAAAGGTGTTCCCACAGATTTCTTTTTCATTTAAACTGACAGAGTCAGATACCATTTTTCTTTTTTTTTTTCAAATTTTTATTATCAAACTGATGTACAGAGAGGTTACAGTTTCATACATTAGGCATTGGATACATTTCTTGTACTGTTTGTAACCTTGTCCCTCATACCCCCCTCCCTCCTCCCCCTTACCCTTTCCCCCCCTGAGGTGTTCAGTTCACTTACACCAAACAGTTTTGAAAGTAATGCTTTTGTAGTTGTTTCTCTTTTTTTACCCTGTGTCTCTCAATTTTGGTATTCCCTTTTAATTTCCTAGTTCCAATACCAGTATACATGGTTTCCAAAATACTCAGATAAGATTACAGAGATAGTGTAGGTACAAACACAGGAAGGTGATACAAGAACATCATCAATAATAGAAGCTACAGATAAACATGGGACGTTGAAAGTAGTCACAACTGTGATATAACAATTGTCTCCATAACATGGAGTTCATTTCACTTAGCATCATCTTAGGTGTTCATAAGGGTATAGCTATTGGGCCTTGTGATGCTCTTCTATGACTTGCCTAAACCTGTACTAATTATTCCCAATAAGGGAGACCATAGAGTCCATGTTTCTTTGGGTCTGGCTCACTTCACTTAGTATAATTTTTTCCAAGTCCTTCCATTCCCTTACAAATAGGACAATGTCATTCTTTCTGATAGAGGCATAAAATTCCATTGTGTATAAGTACCACATTTTCCTGATCCATTCGTCTACTGAGGGGCATCTGGGTTAGTTCCAGATTCTCCCTATGACAAAATGTGCTGCGATGAACATTGTTGTGCTGGTGGCATTACTGTGATTTTGTTTGTGGTCTTTTGGATAGATACCCAAAAGTGGGGCTGCTGGGTCATAGGGGAGTTCTATATTTAGCCTTCTGAGGAATCTCCATACTGCTTGCCAGAGTGGCTGAACCAGATTACATTCCCACCAACAATGAAGTAGGGTTCCCTTTTGGCCACATCCCCTCCAACAATTGTTATTGTTAGTTTTCTTGATATATGACATTCTTACTGGGGTGAGATGGAATCTCAATGTTGTTTTGATTTGCATTTCTTTTATGGCCAGTGTTGTAGAGCATTTATGTCTCCTGGCCATTCTCATTTCCTCATCAGAGAAGTCTCTTTGTAAGTCTTTAGCTCACTTGATGAGGGGGCTATTGGTTCTTTGCGGTTTTGTTTTGGAAGAGGGTAATTTTTTTAGTTCTGCATATATTTTAGATATGAGGCCTTTGTCCGTTGAATGGCCAGTAAAGATCTTCTCCCAGTCTGTGAGCTTTCTGTTTATCAGATACCATTTTTCCACGTCCTGTGAAAAATCATTTGTGCTGGATTAGTACTTTGAATGAACTAATTGAAAGTCCAGTCCTCACCAGTTTGGGCCAAGAAGTGAACATATCCACAAAGAAGATTAAGTCCACAATAGATCCTATCTGTCTGGAGATACAACAGTCTCTCTGTTAAAACATATATTGAACTGGCATCTCAGTAACTTACAGTTGACTCCATAAAAAAGTTTTAACACACCATAATACTGAATTCTGTGTGAATACTGAAAATGTGGGCTAAACTGGTGACATACACCTTGGATCTCTAGGTAGGATTTTTAATACTGTAAGGTCAGGAGAATTTAGCATAACATCTCAAAAGAAACAAAAAAATGAGATCTGGAAAGTCTTTAATCTTGATGGTACCTTTCAATCCTTATAGTATATAAAAGCATTTTTTAGAAGTAAAAATTTCTGCACTCTATCCAGGTACAGAGAATGCCTTTCAGCATGATTCCCCATCTATAGACAGAAATGGGCATACTATTGCCACTGCCTAATTCTGATCTTAATAATGTAATTAACTTACTTTCAAATTATCTTATCAGGAATGAACATTCTAAGATAGTCTTATTAAAACAAATGAAAAAGACTCATAAAAGTGGGTTTCTTTTCCATCTCAAGGAATTTCATTGAATACATTAGTCCTCCCTTAAATTGTTTTCTTTTGTGGTTTCAGTTACCCACAATAATTAGAGGGCCAAAAATTAAAATGGAAAATTTCAGAACCAAAAAACTAAGAGTTTTAAATTTTACTCCTCTAACTAGTCTAGTGAGTTACTACCTAGGATTCATATAATAACTTCAGTGTATCCATACTGTATATGTCAGTTGCTCGTTTCACTTAGTAAATGTCTCAGTTATCACGTTACTGTTACAGTTTCACAGTGCCTATGTTCAAGTAACACTTATTGTATTGCATGACACCCTAAAAGGGCAGGAGTAGTAATGATGGGTGCTTAAATATATTAAAAAGAAGCTATAGAGTGATTCATTTAAGTAAAAAGCAAAATGCTTCAACTTTTTAAGGAAAGGAAAAGGTAGAATGGTTGTTCATGTCTATGGTTAAAATTAATTTCTTTTTTTCTATGAAATTGTGAAGAAAGAAAAAGAAACTTGCACTAGTCTGCAGTAATATGTAAAAGTTCAAATATTTTAAAAATGGCTTATCCTGGCCCCAGTATACCCACTGCCAAAAGTAGAGCCCTAGTCCCTTTCCCCTGAGAAACCCTTTCAGGCTGGAATGAGGGGAAAACAACAGTTCTCAGTATAAGTTGCTGAAAACCTCAGTATAGCAGTAGCCAGCGATGCCCTCTCAGACTGAAATGAAATTTCTAAAAGCCTACTAGAAAGCCACGGATATAAGTCTGTACCCAAGAAGTATATGTATGTCCATGATGTCCATGAACAATGGAAACAACAGTCAAGAAGAGTGCATGTGTATTGAGCTTCCTCTTACTTTTTCCCTTGGTTCAATCAAGGCCCCAGCCCACTGTTCATATTCAGGGAAAGTCATCCTCACTCTTTTTGCTAACTCATTTGCCAACTTTCTCTAGAACCATCTTCAGAGACACACTCAAAGTATGCTTTATCTATTTTCTAGATATTTCTCAATCTAGTCAAGCTTTCAACTAATGTTAGCCACCAGATTCACAAAATAAAACTTTACAAAATTGACACAGAGGAAGGAGGAGGAATATGAGGAAAAGGAAAAGGAAAAAGAAGAGGAGGAGAAAATGGAATAGAAGCAGAGGGGAAGCAGAGGGGAGAAGATGGGAAGGCTAGAGGAGGAGAGGGGAGAGATGAGACTATATTCACATAATTTATATTATAGTACAGATACTCTCTTATGTATGATGGGCTATGTCCCAATAAACTCAATACATGTTGAAAAATCCTACATAAAAATGTATTTAATACCCTTAAATTTACCAAAATCATAGTTTAGTCTAGCTTACCTTAAGTGAGGTCAGAGCATTTACATTAGCTTGTAGTTAAGGAAAATCATCTAACACAAAACTGAGTTGATAATATAGCAGTAAATATTTCATATAAACTGTAGAGTATCAGTTGTTTCTCCTTGTGATCTAGTGGATAACCAGAGGCAGTGGCCTGGTGCTATTGCTCAGAATAACACAAGAGTAACCTCACATATGTCCCTAGCTCAAATTTCAAAGTACATTTGCTAAAGAATATCTATTGTTTTCACAACATCACAAAACTGAAAAATCATTTAGTGGAATAATTTTTAATGGGATAATCAATATACAACACTAATGTTTACATTTTATTAGTAGTTATGTGGTTCATTTCTTACAATGCCTAATTTTAAAATTAAATTTTATCATGAGTTTGTACATAGGGAAAATCATCACATATAAAGCAGTTAGTACTCTATAGAGTTTCAGACATTCACTATGGCTCTTGGTATGAGCTTTTTGAATACAGAGAGATTGTCATAGATGTTTTCTAATCTCCCACTTGCATACACAGAACAAGGAAATACTCATGGGGAAATGAAAAGGGAAAGGTACTGTTTTACAAATAAAATATTCCCAGTAGTGTAAGGGAGATAAGACTTTTTGTAAAGATCAGTCAATAAAATATTATATTCATAAAGTCTAGATGTAAAGAATCTACTTCTTAACTAAGCACATTGGCATAATTCTAATTTATCTTCCTTGGAAAAGCTATATTTATTCCAAATATAACTGTATTCCTACTCATTTGTACTCAGAATTCAAATGCAAAGAAAATAATTCCAATAGAATACCAAATATAGAGCAAGTGAAATCCTAAAATATGCATTTTATTGCTGTAATTATTCCACATAAACCAACATTGCTACATCATAGTCCAAGTCACCTTTCATAACCTTCCTTAAAGCTATCAATATCAACTAGGTAATGTGAACATATAAAAATAGTCATGATCTTGGTAAATGTCCATTAAACAAAAATATAAATGGTATTTGTGCTCATAAAACTGCCAATGATATCTTTGAATTACTGAATTAAAGAAGGGAACTATAGAGAAGTTTCTTTGATCATTAATGTTTAGAATGGAGAATGTTACAATTCTCCTAGAGGACAATTTTCTCAATAGATAACACAGACACTTATAAAATATGCATACTCTAATAGCTTTTTCAGGACTTAATTCAGCATTTTGCTGTTACAGAAAAAAAATAGCTGGACTTCTACTACTTTGGGGTAAGCAGGAGCACTTGATGCTCTCCATTTCTAGGTTAAATACAGTACTGTGACTTGTTTCTGACAATGAAATATAAGCATGTACGTTCTACTTCTAAGACACAATTAGGAGCCAGTATGCAATTCATTTTATTTTCATTCCCTGCCAAGGTAGGAGAGCAAATGTTTAGAGGGCAGTATCAAAAATGAAGAAGCCTCAGTAAGTTTGAGTCTCTGTTTAACAAGCAGATTTTCTGTCAATGGAAATAGCATTATACTGTGAGCAAGAAACAAGCCAATGTTTTAAACCATAGATTTTGATATATTACCACAATACAACCTAGCCTGTCCATTCTGACATGGCAGTTTATCTGAAAAAAGAGTGAGTATCCTAAAGTAAACTGTGAGAAACTAATTCTGTTACACTTGAAACAACCAGTAATTCCAGTAACATAGTGCTTGAAATTAAAATATTTCCATACAGTTTAAATACATTGCAGCTATTAAAAATTATTTTGTACTAAAATCTATTGACAAGTGTTATGGCTCGAAAACAAAATGTCTCTCAATGGCTCTTTGGTTGAATCCTTAGTTTCTGGCTGCAAACACTATTTTGGGAGGTTCTGGGCCTAGCTGGAGAAGTAGGTCACAGGAGGGCATTTTTTGGAATGTGTATTTTGCCCTAGTCCTTTACCATATTTCATTTCTCTGTATCCTGTTTG
This sequence comes from Perognathus longimembris pacificus, assembly GCF_023159225.1. Taxonomy (NCBI): domain Eukaryota; kingdom Metazoa; phylum Chordata; class Mammalia; order Rodentia; family Heteromyidae; genus Perognathus; species Perognathus longimembris. The sequence goes on from NC_063188.1 coordinate 23,554,520, forward strand.
ACAGAAGGTAAGTAAACTCCTACAACACACATCTCTGACAGCATATTTGACCTTAGCAAGTGAGGAAAGAAACCAGATTTTGAACCCTTTGAAACTTTAAGTTGTTATTGAAATTGTTTTGCTTACAGAAAAACAAAAGTAACTAACACAGAAAATCAGAAGCAAAGAAGTGGGATCATTGCTGTGACTATTTGACTGTGTGTTTTTTCAATCCTTTGCAAATAGTTTGTGGGTGGAAATATTTGAAGAAATAGGTTAGAGGAGCCATAGAATTTTGTAAACAGAGCTTAATAGGCAATGGGATGATCAGAAGAGAAAAAGCACAGTACAAATTCAACAAGTAAAAACTGAGATTATAGGTTTCAGATGGGAAGATGAATCTTTCTGGGAACAGAACCAGAATCTGGGTAGCATTGTAGCAAACTGATTTGTCTACATATTGTCTCCATCCTAAGACTTCCTGGGGGGCTAAGTTTAAAGGTGACAGAATAACTGATCTAGTGGAAAGAATTTTAAGACAATTCAGCACTCAGGCCACGGCATGGGTATTGCTGGCTGTTTTTAGCCAGTTTTACAGTAAAATTTTGAATTGAAAATTAGAGCAGAAAGACAGAAAATTCTGTAGATGGGTGAAGGACAGCTGGTGTTAAGACTAAAAAAGTCACATCTTCTGAAAAAGTCAGTGCCATTAAAAATAAGGTAACTAGTCTTTTTAAGGAATTATACTATTGGTGCTCTCCATAGATTCTATTGCACTTCAGTTACTTCATTTGTAACCCTTGTTCACCACCCAGTGTGTTTACTTGTAGAGTTATAGGCACATTCTAGCTACCACAAACCAAGTAACCTGTGATTCTCTGAGTCTGGCTTACTTCACTTAGTATATTTTTTTCCATGTCTTTCCTTTTCCTTATTAATGATACAAAATCATTTTATCTGATGTATGAGTAGGATTCCACACTTTTTGATCCATTCATCCATTGGGGGAATCTGGGCTGATTCCATATCTTGGCTATGGTATATAATGTTGCAATGAACATGGTTGTGCTGCTAGTTTTAGTATGGCCTTGACTGTGCTCTATTGGATAAATCCCCAGGAGTAAAATTGCTGGATCATAGGGAAGCTCTATGTTTGGTTTTTGAGGAACCTCCATACTGCTTTCCAGAGTGGTTGAACATAAATGAAGAGGGGAAAGGAGGAGAATGCAAGCAAGAATTCATTATATACATCACAGAATTAAGAAAAATAAGGGAAAGGGTGAGTAGATGGGGGATGAATATATTGAAATGGTGACACAGGTCAAGATTCATTGTACACATTAACTGTTTGTTAAATGGCAAAAAAAAATCCAATGTGTAACCTAAAATTAAGATAAACAAGGGAAAAGGAAGATTGGGAGAGGTGGGTAAGAATGTTGAAAGGGCTGACATTGTATAATATAATCAATAATTTTATTACAAATACACAAAATGTTGAATAATAATGTTGAATAATGTTAAAATTGGTAAGAATTTGGGGACTTTGGGAGATAAATATATATAAATATGAGGTATACAAGACCCTTGGAGTTAGGAGTGAAAAACTATGGCTTGAATATGAAATGGTCCCCAAAAGCTCATGTGCTAATATAAGGACACAGCTGGTATTGATATTTATGGAGGCTCTGAAAACTTTAGGAGTCAGATTAGAGGAAGTAGGTCACTAGACATATGCCATTCAGGGCTGTCTCTTGCCCTGATCCCTTCTTGGAATTTAGTTTTATATTTCCTATCTGCCATTAGATAAAGAATTTCCTCTAGTACTATCCTGCCACCAGGTTCACACAAGAGCATGGATCCAAGTAAATATGACTGAACCATGAGACAGAATCAATCTATTCTTTATTAAGTTGTTGTCTCAGGTATTTTGAGACAATAAAAATGTAAGCTACAAAGTAGGTATAAGATAACCAATACTTCTGTTACAAATCCATATGCATCACAAAGTGTTAACATTAGCTCTGGCTGATGAGAGTAGTTTTTCTTTTTTCTATTTTTTGGAAGTTTTAATTGAACATACATTGCTCAATTAAAAATTGAACTAAAATGAACATATATTGCCTGTGAAATATTTTAAAAATTAATTTCTAAAATGAATGGTCATTGTTTATTTAAAGGCTTCATTAAGGTTAGTTTGTTTTAAGGGATGAGGATATTTTGCACAAATACAAAATAAATACTATCTTCATCTAAACAGAGGAAAAAGTAATTTTTAAAATTTTACCTCAAATGTAGTATATAAAAATATATAATTGCTTATTACTTGGCTGTAAAGAAAAATGAAATTATATTATTTGCAGGAAAATGATCTTCATATTGATATAAGCTAAACAAATATTACATGTTCTTGCTCATTATAATGATTAAAATGATAATGATGATGATGAAAATGGTGATGGTGATGGTGATTATGATGATGATGATGATGATGGCAGTGGTAATGAGACTTGAATGTATAAAGGGGACTGACTAGGAGGGGATTTTTGGGAGAAGAAGAAAGAGAAGGAGGAGGAGGAGGAGAGAAAAAAGCGATACTGAATGGTGAAGAGGATCATAGGACATTATATTATATATATATGCATATATATATATATGAAAACAGCATAATGAAACCCACCAAATGCTGTCTGAAAGTGGAGAGTGAAGGATATGGAGGAATGTGAAATGATGGAAGAATTGAATTTGTACAAGTACACACACACACACACACACACACATATACATGGAAAAATCACAATGAAACTCTCTTATATTACAAATATGTGCTAATTCAAAATTAAAGTTTGAAAATCCACCTCAGAAAATATGGATTTTTAGCATAAAGTGGATAAGTCTAATTTATTTCCTTTCATTTTCCTAGCAGATGGGCAGCTGTTCTTTTACTCAGAAACCTCCTGTTACAAGTAGGAAATTCAAGCCAAGACCCCGAGGGGTGATTTTTAATCATTTATGATGAGCTCTGGGGAAGAAGAGAAACTATTGTTATGCAACTCACAGAATCATTCTAACTTCACTTTTCAACTTCATTTTGGTTTTACTGCTTCAAGATTCAGATAATAGCTGGATTTTGAAAAGGAATTCTAATAAAACAGGTAGCATTTAATAAAGAGTTATATACTATGTAATGTTTGTATTGAAATGACAATTTATACTTCCTTTCATTACCATGACACTTCACTACTGATTCCCATGACAGGATAGGTGGGTGCAGAAATATTGCATGTCCACAAAAAGACATATATTTATAGTAAGAGGTTAGTTATACACATGGGTACTTTATTTAAGATATTTATTTTACCACTGTTCTACCAAAAAAGTCATAAATGGGAAGAAAATATGTGAAGTACGTAGACCTAAGAATGTCTAAATGCAATAGGGTTGTATATGGAAATATTCTGCTCTGAAAATCACTGAAACTTCTCACATTTAAATATCCATGTTGGAGGTTAGGGAGTTGGCTCAGTGGAAGACCACTTGTCTGGCAAGTATAAGGCCCTGAGTTCTGGAAAAAAAAATCCATGCTGATGCTCAGATTACTAATGAAAATAGAAGACTTTGCATTATTTTTTTCCAACAAGCATGTATTCATTGCCTACGTTGTGCCTATTATACATTACCAGGTTATAGTGAAATACTGCAACAGACATAATCTCCAAACACTTGCAATTTGCAAGTTATAAAACAATGTGATGATAGCTAGAATATATGCATTTTTTTTGCCAGTCCTGGGGCCTTAGCACTGTCCCTGGCTTCTTTTTGCTCAAGGCTAGCACTCTAACACTTGAGCCACAGTGCCATTTCTGTTCTTTTTCTATAGATGTGGTGCTGAAGAATCAAACCCAGAGCTTCATGTATACAAGGCAAGCACTCTACCACTAGGCCATATTCCCAGCCCTGAATATATGCATCTTTATGTATTCCCTTCCCTCACCACCTGACAAGAACGCTATCTTTGATACTGGCATAGACCCTAACAGATCAGCTAGCAGATAACTGGGGCTGGAGGAGCAGGGACTGGGGTGCCATTTTTCCACAGGGCAAAGGAATCTGAGCAGTGAGATTCAACTCCGCCCAGGAAAAGGTTGCCCTACCCAGGAGGAGAAGGCTTCTCCCAGGAATGGACAGCTTTATTTCCTGAATAAACCCAGCTAGAGGCAGCCCTGCTCCACTGTAGTGAACAAAGACATTCTATTCATGCATCAGCTAAAACTACAGCTTAGCCACTGCAGGAGTTAAACAGAAAATCTGTAAAACCTCACTGGAAAAAAATAAAAAAACTGAATAAGCCATAAAAGCTGAGAGCAGCTCCAGAATAGGCCAAAAGAGAGTCTCAGGAGCTAGGCCCTCTGGGAACAGGCCACAACCCCGCCCACACTCAAGCTTATTCCCAGTGACTCCAACCTACAGCAAACAGCCACCTCTCTCCTGCATGACACACAAAGCAGTTTGCCCTCCCACTAAACTGCTCTGGGAGGATGGAAACAGCCCAAGTCTATACAGTGGGACTTCTTTCTGCCAGCTCAAACAAACTGATTTGACAATTGACCTACGCAAGGAAATCAAAGGCTCCATCAAGAGACTGGATAGAAGACATAGGGGAGACACAACATGCCCCAAATGAATTGAAGAATTTTTCTTCTATTTTTTCACTTTTCTACATTTTTATTATTTTCTCCATTTTTTCTATTTCATTGCTGTTCTGTTCATTCCTAGATACATAGCTGACTGAGATTACTAGCCTTCCTCCTTCATTGTGTGCATACTTATTTCAGACTATATTTTGATTACTCAATTCTTGGTGTCTCAATCAGTATTTTCAATTTTAGTATTATTTCTTTATACATATATATTACAGGTTTTTAATTCTTTAGTTTTTTTATATTTTTTTCTTTTAGCTTCTTTTTTCTCTTTACTTTCTCTGAATTCAGGTCTTAGTTATCATCTTTCAGTTCCTTTCCTTCCCTGCATTCCTCTACTCTTTATTTTCTCCTCTAAATTTTCACTATACCTCTTAATTTCTGGTCACCCACTCTTTCTTTGTTTGCCTTAGTCCTTTGATCCTTAGTTGTTGACCTAGTCATTGACCTAGACTGTATACGTATTCATTTTGACTGAGACAAAGGGGCTCATCAAGTTATTCTTTTGGTGGAGCATGATTTAAATTTCATGACAGGCTAGCTGACAGTTTACAACTATAATTCCCACTCCTAAATCAACCCTCCCCAAATAAAAGCAGACATAGATAAGGGAAGACCTATCTATGATTTTGAACCTCTAAGGGCTCAGGGTTGGTTTTTATCTTAAAACTATGATCTGTGGGGGTATTGGATCTAGTTACATAGTTCAAACTAGAAGAAAGACAGTGAAAATACCTAAGGTTGTAAACCTCTAAAGTTTGTGCAACTACAAGGCTCTGTGTTGATTCAGTTTGTGTCTTAAAACTATGCTCTAGTGTGTTATTGGATTTGCTTTCATTTCCAAATGGGAAGAACAAGCAATAAAAACACAACAAAAATGGCAAGTCAAGGAAACAAAGCAGTGAAGAAAAACCTAGAGGATCATTCTCAAAATTCTCTAGAAAAACAACTGGAAACATGCTGAAGACCTGCATATGGCTATAAGTGATTGTGATGAGGCTAACCAAAGATTAACAGAGGAATTCATTAAATCCACAAACAGAAAGCTGAATGAATTCCAACATAAGGAAAAAACTTGAAGAGAGACTTCTGGTAAGAGGAAATAAGAATGGACAATATACACATGAAGAAATTCACAACATCTCTGGCCATAAAAGAAATGCAAATCAAAGCAACAATGAGATTCCACCTCACCCCAGTTAGAATAGCCATTATATAATAACAACAGACATTGGCATGGATAAGGACAGAAAGGATTGTTAGTACACTGTTGGTGGGACTGTAAACTTGTTCAACCCCTCTGGAAAGCAATGTGGAGGTTCCTCAGAAGGTTAAACATAGAGCTCCCCTATGATCCAGCAACACCACTCTTAGGCATTTACCCACATGACCACAAACTAGGCCATACTAAAGCTACCAGCACGACCATGTTCATTGCAGCATTATTTGCCATAGCTAAGTTTTGGAACAAACCCACATGGTCCTTTAGTAGAGGGATGGATCAAGAAAATGTGGTATATTTATGCAGTGAAATTCTATGCCTCCACCCAAAATGAGAACATCTCCCCTTTCCTAAGGAAATGGGAAGACTTGGAAAAAATCATATTAAATGAAGTAGGCTAGATCCAAAGAAACATAGACTCCATAGTTTCCCTCACGGGTAATAATTAGTATATGTCTAGGACAGTCATAGAAGAAGATTACAATAGCTCAATAGCTATGTACATATGACCATATAATATGATGCTAATCAAATTGAACTCCAAGATATGGAAACAAGTTTTCTTTGTTGTTGTTTTTAATGTACTGTGTGAAGTTATTTCTGGTTTCTTTCTTTTTTTCTCTTTGGTTTATCCTGTGTTGTCACTGCATTTGATTTTGGAACCCTGTTGTCTTGTATATACATTTATCTGATTTGGGGAAAGGAAGAGGAACAAAAACAGGGTGAGATAAAGGACAAAGGGTGAACAAATGAAACAGCAATACTCACCAGACAATATGTCAGAAGTGAACTTTATAACTTGGGGTGGGGTAGGGATTGTGTGGGAGGGGATAACAATGTTCAACAAGAAATGTACTCATTACATATGTAACTGTAATCCCTCTGTACACTTTGACAATAAAATTAAATAGAAAAAAAGAAAGAAAGGAACTACTATAGGAAAAATTCATGCAGAAAAAAGGAAAATATGAGTTCATAATCTATTCATATTGTGCCAACCATTATGCTACTTGTTGAGATCATAGCTTGCCTTCCTCCAAACTTACCATCTTTAATACCACATTATTCATTTCCTTTTAGTGTTTTCACATAATTATATTTTGTCAAATATTTTATTGAAATGGATATAAATATTTTAAGTATTCTTTTAAAGGTAACAAAATACTTCCATGTTACTCTGATAAGACACATCCTAATCTAAGAAAAGTTAGGGTGAGCTATCAGTAGTTTGAGGCCAGTATGAGCAATATAAGGAGATCTTGTGTCAAAAAAATTACCTTCTGCTAGTTTTACAAAGGTTTTTCATTTTGACATGTCTATATACAATGTATGCTGATAAGACTCACCACTCCATCACTCTCTCATCCTTCCATTTCCCAAACTACCCTCAACAAGCTTCATCTGTTCATTTTCACACACATACATACAGTATTTCAACAAAAAATGATATGAATTATAGTCATTTGGCTTTTATTTGTTTTGTTCAGTTAAAAAGGAAGCTTCATTAATGTATATCTATTGTTTCTTTTGCTCACCATTGAGTATCTAGTATCTAGCACTGGAGCTAGCACCATAGTATTTGTTCGATCAATGTTGGTTTTAAAGAAGATAAAAGAAAGGAGGCAAGAGAGGAAAAGTAAATGATGTAGACATAGCCTCAAGGTCATTATTTTATTTTTTTATGAATAGGATTTACTTTCTTTTCATGGCCTCTCCTTACCAAATGATCTCTTGGCCACATTTTTATGTTTTCTCCACAATACCTTACACCTTTAAGCAGAATTTTCCAAGTCTGTATGTTCTGCTTCTTTTTGTTTATAAATAGTATCATCTTTTATCCATTTCCTCTTGTATTTCATTATAAATAATCAAGTAAAGTCATGAAGCAGTCCAAATACTTGCTTAGAGATTTAATTAGCCAAACATCCCAATTCAGCACTTTCAAGTTATGCCTTCCACAAAGTACTAGTACATGGACATAAAATTCAGCCATGTTCTTTGGCAGTTGTAGCAAAAATGGCCACTACTTCAATTGCCAATATTTTGCTTTTCATTCCCATATCTGACCTTAAAAATTGGCTTCCATTTTCAATTCTATATCAATGATCTGGTCACAAATATATAAGTATTCTCTTACAAATTTTAGAGCCCTTATCATGATATCCTTGTCAGTCCAGCTCCTACACATTACCCAATTTAAAAGCCACATCTATAGTTTTGCATATTTACTACAGTAATATCAGGCTTGCTGTTTAGTACCAATTTCTGCCTTAGTCCATTTTTGTTGCTATACCAAAATGCTTTTGATTAGCTTATATATAAAACAGCTATTTATTTCTCATAATTTTGGAGGCTAGATGTTCAAGACCAAAGCTCTGGAAGGCTAAATGTTTGATGAAGTCTCTCTACTGGGCAGAAGGTACTTTCTGGTTGTATCCTCACATAGTAGACAGAAAATAAAAAAAACTAGGCCATTCACTTCAACTTCTTTCATAAATGTTATATCACATTCATAATGAATGTGTCCTCATTACTAAAGATATTAAGAAAGAGTCGGTATTAGATGACTTACATTTTGGGGAGTGTCAGTCCTGGAGTTTGAACTCAGGGCCTGAGCACTGACCCTGCTTCTTTTTTTTATTTTCTTTTCTCAAGACTAGTGCTCTACCACTTGAACCACAGGTCCACGTCCAGCCTTTGTGTGATTAATTGGAAATAAGAGTCTCATAGACATTCTTGCATGGGTTGCCTCTGAACGATGATCCTCAGATCTCAGCTTCCTGATCAGCAAGGATTAGAGGCATAGCCACCAGCTCCCCACATGAATTACTTTTTTAATCCTCTCCATCTACAAATGAGGATAGAGAATAGATGAAAGTGAAGGAAAGTTTTTTACTCAGAAAATTATAACACTTAGAGAGGTACTTTAGGTTCTATACATTTCATTTGTATATTAGAGATATTTGATTATTTAATACCTCATAAACACTATGAAATAGGTACAATTATCCCCATTTTACAAATGAGAAGATGGAGGAACAGAATTACTAAAGAATTTGATCCAGTTCACATATCTTACAATTGGGATGGCTGAGATTTGAACTAAAACATGAGGCTTCAAAGTTTAAACTTATGGGCTGGGGATATAGCCTAGTGGCAAGAGTGCCTGCCTCGGATACACGAGGCCCTAGGTTCGATTCCCCAGCACCACATATACAGAAAACGGCCAGAAGCGGCGCTGTGGCTCAAGTGGCAGAGTGCTAGCCTTGAGCGGGAAGAAGCCAGGGACAGTGCTCAGGCCCTGAGTCCAAGGCCCACGACTGGCCAAAAAAAAAAAAAAAAAAAAAAAGTTTAAACTTATAACCACTACATTATGTAAAATAGAGAGACATAATACTATTGATCTGAAAATATAGCAGCAAGGCAGGGTTTTATTTTTAATCAAAGCTGTCTAACATGTTTACATGATAGGAGAAAACAGAGATTGAAATAATTAACTTATAGAGTAATTTATAGAACAACATCTCAGAACGTGGCTTAAAGAAGATGGTGGCAATATATGGGAAGTTACTTCTTTTTTCCCACTAATGTGGCTTGAACTCAGGGCCTGGGCACTGGTCACGAACATTTTTTTCTCAGAGCTAGCATGTCTACCATTTGAGCCACAGCAGTACTTTCAGCATTTTTTTTTTTTTGGTAATTTGTTGGAGATCAGAGTCTCATGGATTTTCCTGCTTGTGCTGGCTTTGAACTGTGATCCTCAGATCTCAGCCTCCTAAACAGCTAGGGTTACAGGTGCCCAGCTTACATTACTTATTTCTAATGTTTGAGGCAAGGGGAATAAAGGAGAACCCCACTATCACACGAGTATTTGTGGTCAATGTCACTAGATTATTCTGACTAAATTCAATAACCTTCCCAAAATATAAATGGAAAAAAGAAATATGCTTATAAATTGTTATAAGAAAACAGAGTTAAATATAAAACCAAGTTTAAAGCTGACATCCACATAAAATAGGAAAATACAAAATTTAATGAGGTACTGCAATGACAGGGAAAAGAGTGGGTGCAGAACACCCCTCAACTCATCCTAATTTCATTTGAGAATAACGTTGAACAAGTTTGAGTAGTGTAGAGATTAGTCAAAAAAAATCTTTCCCACTTTAATCCTTGTCTCCCATTCGTTAGCCAACATTAGCATTGTGATTACTACTAACAAAATGACTCAATTCTCAACACTCTATCCAATTGCTTTAATTAGTTTGAGTATGCTATGATTTGTTCCCCCTTTCTGAATTGTTTCAATATGTGGAAGGGTAAAAGTGAATAATTACAATCAGAAGAGAGGCCAAAAAGCACAACAGTTCAATAAAATGAAAATTCTAAAAAATAAACCTATAAAGCTATTACAAAAATTAAGATTTGACTGCAGTACTGCAGGTTTACTGGATACCAACTTATAAACATCTGTGCTAACAAACTAGAGAAAATTTCTTAGGCACGAATGTGCCCTTTTTGGTCTTTCAATGTTCAACCCACCATCTGCCTATTCAATGCATGAACAATTCCCAGAAAGGGCCAACAGAGCAAATCTCTTGATTTTAAAGAAACAGAAGGAAGAAAAGGATAATGACATGGGGACAGATTCTATAAAAACTCCATGGATATTAATTATCTCTATTCTTATTATTGAACAGACATGATTCAGACTTCCTTCACTAGAGGAACATGTTGCAATACTGTCGGCCTATTTAATCTAATCCCATCAAAATTTTTAAATGTTAGATAATTGTGGTAATTGGAAGAAGGGATCAATGCCATAAAGGTACCTTATACACATATGTGAAAAATGTTATAATGAAATTCTATTTTATTAATACACAGTGACATGATTAGCAATACAAATATTAGAAATGTGAATTTGGAAAGAGTTGATACTATATTAGAAAAAGATAAGGGAAAGGCATGTTTAAAGATGGTACATGCTAACTTTGTTCCTCATATGGATTCTACATGCTGATCTCTGTAAGAGTACTTACTGGCTAAGCCTATTCTAAGAGAAACCAAAGTTTCTGTACTAGGCAGACTTTGTTAACCAAAAATACACAGCAATAGCTAAGATTAACTCAGAAAAATTTCATATGGAGTAACAAAAAATCACTTTTATAAAAATAAAATGCTGCAAATAAATATAATTTAACTATGATTCGTGCTTGAAGACTATGACATGAAAAGCTCCACAATTCAGGTACCATTTTTGCTCAATGATTATATTAAGGATAATAACCCCCACAAATAACAGGGTACAATCCCCCACCCCCCTCATCCTGAGCTTGAACTCCGGACCTGGGTGCTGTCCTTGGGGCTCCTTTTTGCTCAAGGCTAGCACCTTAAAGCTGAACACCACTGTTGGGATCCAGCCTTTGGACTTGACAGGGGAAGGGCATTGGAGAGCACACCCTAGACGCAGCCCTTTCCCCAGCCCTGGGGAATGTGGAAGCAGGCCACAATTCTCTGGGTCCGGAACCAGAAGAACAGGCTCTGCAAACAGCCCCCAACTTTCTCGCCAGCCCATGCACCCCCAGTCTCTCCCTGGCACGGTGCTTTCGAATGACGTTAGCTCATGAGGGGGTCATATGACAAGCCCGCAGCCTATCAGCATCCTGGCCGGTTAGTCTCCTTTTGTTCCTTCCTATCATTTCCCTTTACCCCCGCCTTAATAAATCAGATTGCTCTTGAAGCTTCTCCGAGACCCGCGTATGCCTGGCTTTCGTTACTGGTAAGGAGGTGGGTAAGCGTTCTGTTCGGCCGCGTGCATGTGAGGTCAGTGCTGGCTCCCCCGCCCCACCCTGGCCTTGCCTGTGGGTCAAGTGACCAGGGGAGAGGGTGAGAAAGGGGGCTGTTAGAAGCTTAGCTGAGCCTTGATCCCCGCGCCAGGGGAGGCGACCCGAGCCCGACACACCACTTCCAGCTTTTTTGTGATTAATTGGAGATAAAATTCTCACCGGCTTTCCTGCCCAAGCTAACTTCAAGCCACAATCCTCAGATATCAGCCTCCTGAGTAACTAGGATTACAGGCATGAGCCACCAGCTCCCAGCAATAGTCTAAACTTTCACAACCATTCCTCTTTCTCTCCTCCACTTATCTTTAAGCTAAAATTAACAAAAAAAATCCTCAGAGATTCTAGTCTACTTTCCAGTGATGTAAAAGAGAATAACTATCATCTCAAAACAATAAATCTTTATATTATGTTATATACATGCATTCTGTATATGTTGTGAAGTTTCTCAGTTGCTGTAATGTTATGAAAATTCATATCCCCAGTATTTATCATGTAATGTCAAGCAAGAGCACCCAAACTGAAATGAGAATCTTCAAAAAGCCTTGAATTTAAAGAGAAAATAATTCCTGCTCCAAACAAGGAAATCTAAGAAAGAATAAAACTTTTTGTTTATACCAAGGTTCATGTCAATGGTAATAACAAGCCTAAACAAAGGTTTGCTTTGTGGTTTTCTTGGTAAATACAATTTTATATGATCGTGAAAGGTTTGATTTGTGACATTGGAGATCATTCTGACTCTGTTTCTATCTGGGGAGGTACTTTTTGACAAACATTGGGCTTGTGGCATTGAGACGCCAATAAGACAGGCACAGTAAAGACCTTTTGAATATGTATGAGCCTCTCTTTTGAAACATTCACCTCACTGCATAAAGCACTCCCCTAAAATATACAAGTACTGGCACATTCATACAAGATATAATAGAAAGAGGAAACATGATAAAACAAGGAGTAAGGATTAATTTTATCATACAAAACATTATATATATATATACTATTATATTTAATTTTCTAGAACACAGCTGTTTGGTTTTAACATTGTTCTTTATTTCATTAAAAGGCATGTTACTAAATCAAGACACATTTGATTTTATTCAGGTGATAGCAAAACTTAAAAAAAATCAGGAATCTGGGCACTGATGGCTCATGCCTGTAATCTTAGCTATTCAAGAGGCTGAGATCGAAGAATCATAGTTCACAGCCAGCCCTGGCAAGAAAGTCCATGGTACTCTTATCTCCAGTCAACCACCAAAAATCCTGGACGTGAAGCTGTGGCTCAAGTGATAGAGTGCTAACATTGAGCATAAAAGCTCAGTGAGAGGGCCCAGGTCCTGAGTTTAAGCCCCAGAACCAGCACAAAAAAATTCAGCAAAGAAAAAAATACTCTAACCATGAGATGCAACTCACAATCTCAACATTAGAATACTATTCATTCTAAATGTAGCTTCGTAGTGTTCTTTCACATGCAAACACACACGCACACACACACATACGCTAACAAAAGTAGCATGTTTTAACTTTTATGGGTATTAAAGAAAACCTCTACCCAGTGGAAGAGATTCAAATATTTTCATGTCATGAAATATTTAAAAAATGTAGCATGTGTAAACTTGATTTTTCTCAAAGACAGTATTATTACGATTACAACCCAAATGATACTTGTCTACATTTTTTAAAGTGAGACAGACCATCACAGTTATAAATATGAGGCATTTGTCCAGTACACTCAAGTAAAATTTCATTACCTTACAATGCACTCGTATATTTTCCCAATATTAAAAACCAGATGACACATTCTCAATTACTGTGTTTTATAGATTGCTTTCACAATCACTTGTATATTATATTATTCAATGTTTCCTTAACAGTTACATGTATATGAAATTTTGTTACTGTCATATAATACAAAAAAAATAAAAACTCTAAGAATCAGCAATCCAAAACTTTTCTTATCAGACCTTGGGCAAAGTACTTATCTTTCTTGCATTCCAAATTTCTTATTTGGAGAGAAAAATATTGATACCATCTCTAGCTAAAAGCAAACACACATTTTATGAATCTGCTTTTTCACATGCTGGTCTATTTAAAGATGGAAAACACAATTATATCTGGAAGATAGAAACATATATATTTGATTTTTTAAAAGTTTATTTTAATAAGTTTACTTTCTCTATAATCAAGGCAAGGTTAAAATAAACATGTAGAAGGCAGATGAATAGGTGGTATTGAGAGACGACCACCTAGTAACAGCTGGGAAACAAGTTGAATGCAAAGGGAGAAAATGAGGAAGGGGTAACAGTGTTTTAAAAGAAATGTACTGATTTCCTTACTAATGTAACTGCAAACTTCTGTTCATCACCTTTACCATAAATAAAGTTATATACATTGAAATCCAGAAATTAAAAGAACAGAGAACAAAACGTCACCCAAATCTGATTTAGCACACCTGTACCAAGTTGTTAAATAAGAACAGCAATGAAATTGTTCACCAAATGTGTTATCAATTTCAAACTGAAATTTCTTAATGTTAAGAAAACTTTGGAGCACCTTTTATTTTATATTGCAGAATTCTCCAACAGTAGTAGTCAGCTTGGATGTATTTAATGAACCACAAATGTTTGATCAAAACTTTTTTACGGTGAAAAAGTCTGAGAAAAATGGCAGATTAGAATTTAGAAGTTTCATCCATTTGACTCCATGAAGGAAAAGAGTCAGTGTAACAAAGGAGAGACTATGTTCTTGAGAGATAAAAACACTAATGATCGCAACATGTGATTGTACATTTCAGAAGACTAGAGAAACAGAAAGGCAATAGAGAAAAGTAGAAAACAGCTTCCCACTTCAACCCTGGCTCCATGGAGAAAAGGAGAAGTCAAAGACAATAAATTTAACAAGATAGTCCTTGGTAACAGACTGACATTTCTAGTTGAAGGACAAATCCAGAAATCACACAAACCTGATGTTGGCATTTGGTCTGACAGTGATTGTTTCTACTTGGTAGACTAGCAATTGAGATAAAATACATTTTGTCATTCCTCATGCCTCAGAGAGCTATAATAAGGTGCCATTTGGAGAGGTGTCCTATTGTTTGAGACTGAGTAGTATCAGTGACTTGAAAAAGTGACATAATCATAGCCCATGAGTGGTGGGAGACACCAATAAAAGGTGGCTGCAGAGAAGGAGATTGATATGAATCCACAGGGATTAAATAATGGGGAATTTGGACACTGATGGTTGTATTTTTCAGTGTGCTGGCAAGCTCTGGCAATGAGCAAGTCTCTGTGGAAATAGAGCACTAGACCTCTAACTGATGGATTAATCAACCTCCAAAAGATGCCTACTTACCTACATGTGTTTCCTCTCAGGCAGGACTGTGCACTCTAAATGTGGGTCTTGCAGATCATGAAATTTCTCCAGCATACTCCATTTTAGAAGATGGAAAACTTCTATCCAATGTCTGAAAACACTGAAAACAGCAGGTAGTATACCTGAATCTGATAGTCCTTCCAGGCCAGCACAAAACTTGGGGCTGTATTTGTTCTCCCTACTCTTTGACACATTGAATAGACACCCCTAATCTGGATGCACAAGACTTGTGGAGAAAGTAGTAACCTGGTCATCCTAAATGGTTCCTTATAGCCAGCCATGTCTCCTGGTATACAAAAAGTGAAAAACCTTATATAAAAACAGTCCTGAATGAAGCAGAACAATTACACTTCAGAAGTACTACCCAATCTATACACAAGGAATTACAAGACAGTTTTTTTTCTTTCTTAGAGGATCTAGGGATTTAGTTCAGGGTTCTAAGCCTGCAGGCAAATATATAAGGACCCTGATAATATGGATTGTGAAAGGAAAAGGATACTGTGGATACCCTTTGAAAGGTAGAGGGAAATATGGGAATACACTGGAAGGGATAAATCTACTGAAACATCATTTAATGTTCTGATAGAATTATTACAATTAAGCCTCATATTACAAATGTGTAATAATAAATAAAATCCACTTCATATTTTAAAGAAAACTGAATAAAATAAATAAGTATAATAAAAGCCTTGCAAGATGAAGTTATAAAAGAATATGAGAACTTGAAGACAAGAAGAATAATTAGAATATTAAAACAAAGTAAATAAAAACTTAAATAAAATAGGACCACAACATACAAAGCCACTAGACTAATATGGAAAGATGAAATGTATGAACCATGGACACAGAAGATGTGCAAGCTAAAGGCGTGTGTGTGTGTGTGTGTGTGTGTGTGTGTGTGTGTGTGTGTGTGTATTACTATACATTTTCCAGCTCCAGGGAAACAGACTGACCTAAGAATAGACAGCATCTGGGCACCAGTAGCTCATGCCTGTAATCCTAGTTATTCAGGTGATCAAAACCCGAGGGTAACAAATCCAGCCTGTCAGAAAAGTCTGTCAGACTATTATCTCCAATTAAACATAAAAAAGCCAGAAGTGAAGCTGTGGTAATTCATAGAGCACTAACCTCCAGCAGTAAAGCTGTAACTCATAGAACACCAACCTCAAGCATAAAGCTAAGGGACAGTACTCAGGCCCTGAGTTCAAGTTCTAGCACAGCCACACACACACACGTAAACAATACACACACACACACATGCAGGCACACACACACCCATACACAAGAATATCAAACAAACAATATCACAAAGGAAACTATCCAGCTCATATTGAAGTTAAAACACTATACAAATAGTATAGAAAGCTGCAAAGCTAAACAGAGTCACAGATATAGTCAAACCCAATACAGTAACAACTGAATTCTCAATACATACTCTAAAAGCAAGGAGGGCATGGATGATATACTTTAAGCTCTGAAATAAAGTAAATAACTGACAATCTAGACAACTGTATACTGCAAATATATCTTCCATAACTGAAGAAATAGTAACTGTGATTTAAAAATAACAAAGGAATTTATGAACTCTAAGCAGCACTACAGAAAAACATTTAAAGGAGTATTAAATACAGAAGAGGACGCAAATGCATCCATGAAAATACAGGAAAGATTAAATCTGACTAGTTCAGTAAATAAAATCTCAAAAAAAACTAGGAATAAACAGAACTAAAGACACTGTTCAAAAGGACATGAACTCATTTACCTGACTTCTGTAACTGTAACCCCACTTTATATCACCTTTACAATAAAAATGTTAAATCTAAAATAAAAAAGAAGTGAAATGTTTTTACAATAAAAACAATAAAGTCTTAAAGCAAAAGTTGAAGAAGACATCAGAAGATAGAGGGGCCTTGCATGTTTATGTATTCGTAGAATTTTTATTGGAAAAATGACTATGGTACTACCAATGCACAAACTCGGTGTAATCCTTATCAAAGTCCCAAATTCATGATATTGATTCATTCATTATATCCTGTGTAAATTACATAAAAATTTAGCTACATAATTTGAGGGTAGGGATTGAAGGAGGAACATAGGGATAATACTGGAAGGGATAATATTGATCAAGATGTACTCATAACCTGATTTATGGAACTGAAACTACTACAACTACTTTAAGAAAAATCATGAACTAGCATTTATCTTTGATCAATCATTAGGTTCATCTAATCATAATTATTTTTGAGAACAAAACTAAGATCCAGACTCTGCTCAACCTAAAAGAATAGAGTTGTGAAATTACTTGCTTCTGACAAATCAATGTACATTTCATTCTAGAAACCATATAGCTAAGATAACACTTACTATTATTCAGGACATAATTCTTCTTTCCTCATCCCTTAGCCTTAAAAATCATTAGAGAAAATCCAATGTTCCATATATCTTTAAAATAAAACATTAATTATACATAATCCCAAATCTATTCCAGTAAGAAAATTAATCAAGATTTGTCTGAATCCTAAATCGTCCTCAAACTTTGGAAAGCAGTGCTACTCTTGGGTGTAATGCAATATCAAAACATATACTGAAAATGTCTTTTATTTTCAAAATGCTGCCAGATTTTTTTTTATTTTTTTATTTTTTTTATTTTTTGCCAATCCTAGGGCTTGGACTCGGAGCCTGAGCACTGTCCCTGGCTTCTTTTTGCTCTGCCACTTGAGCCACAGCTCCACTTCTGGCATTTTCTATATATGTGGTGCTGGAGAATTGAACCCAGGGCTTCATGTATGGGAGGCAAACACTCTTGCCACTATGCCATATTCCCAGCCCCAAAGGTGTATCCCAGACTGGTCTCAAACTCATGATCCTCCTGCCTCATCCTCCTCGTTGATTACCGGTGTGCGCCACCACGGCCGACCAGAATATTTTTAAACAGAATATGTACCATTTTCTCTAAAAATAAATCGGTCTTTGGGTAACCAAACCTCAAGGATATACACACAGAATTACTTATTGGCAACTCATGTGAGCTATCCATGATAGATTAATCTTCCATCTTAATCTAGGATTTCCCTCTTCTCAGCAAAAATCCATCTGAATGACTCTCTTGATACAAAATACTATTCATTTCTACCCACAAAATACTTCAGTTAGGGTATTCTCAAAAGACACACATATTCATATGTGCAGTTCCTCAATCCTCCCCGCCTGTCAATTGTTTTCTTTAATAATCCATGTTCTCACTTCAGCAGTTTCTGTTTTTTACCAACCCTTAACCACACAAATTCCATTTTATCCAGAATAGTTCACATATCAAAACTCCAACCTATTAGTGTTTCAGTAGTTATTCTAAACACAGAGACAAGCTAAAATATTTACAGCCAATCTTCACATGCAAATATAGTGCTAATCCAATAGCAGCAAGTTATGTACAGTGCTTTTGTTGTTTGATATGGCTGTTTCTTTAGACATTATTTTTCCCCACACGCAATACTTTTGTGGGTTGAAAGATACATATTTTGAGACATCTGCCTTGATATTAAATCAAGAAAAGTATCTTGCTCTAGTAACTGAAATACCACTGAAAATGGGTTAGGTATGTAAAGCAGTAGTAAAATGCCTGTCTAGCATCCACAAGGTTCTGGATTCAATCACCAGCACTATGAGGAAACAAAGTAAACAAATCATAAATACCACTGAGAGATGTATAAAAATATAATCAAATCAAACTTTGTAAAGTCCTTCTTTAATTTGTACAGTAGGAATTTTGGAAGTATGCAGTGATGAGGAATAGAATGGGAGAAAACAATTTCCTTGCCCAACAGAGTCACTGAAAGCTGTACACATGAAATTGTATTAGATACTGGTTTACCAAATATACAAGAGAGAAAACGCTTCAAACAGTGTGCAGAAGAAGTCAGTGGAAAATACAATTTTTTTTTTAACCAGTCCTGGGTCTTGGACTCAGGGCCTGAGACTGTCTCTGGCTTCTTTTTGCTCAAGGCTAGCACTCTGCCATCTGAGCCACAGCGCCACTTCTGGCCGTTTTCTATATATGTGGTGCTGGGGAATAGAACCCAGGGCTTTATGTGTATGAGGCAAGCACTCTTGCCACTAGGCCATATTCCCAGCCCAAAAATACAATTTTCTTGATTTGGATAGCAATCAGATGATGTAACCAAATATGTATTTTAGTATTTTATTATTCATTTATTTATTAAACTTCATACGTATGTTTATTTTGCTTATATATTAATTATGCTATGTTCATAGGTTGAGAGAGGGAAGCCAGGTTCTATCACTCTGCAAGGTATACTAGACAAAGAAAAATGACAAAGGGAAATGCTATTAATTAGTAAAGTGGGCTTTTTCCTATTTCTAGTAACTAGTGTCCCATTTCATGTTGGAGTTTCCTGAAACTGTATAAATGCTCAATAAATATTCCTATATTCATTCTATCCCATCTCTAATAACTGGAAACTTTCCAACATCTTTTGCAGAATAAAAAGAATAAATCGTAGCATTTCATACATGGCATACTAAAAAGCTAAAAGAATAAATGACAAAACACATAAAAACATAGATGACTTTCACAAACATAATATTAAGTGAAAAAGGCATTAGAATTCGTGCTGAGTGGCTCCATTTAAATAAAATATAAAAAGAGGCAAAAAGAAACCGTTGTTCCAAGTCAAAACAGTGATTTCTATCTTTAGTACACAAAGCAGTGGCATTTTAAGAAACACAAGTAACCAAGAAACTATCAGATTCTTCTTGTTACTACTTCTTGTATTATCCAAATATTATGTTAAAAATGAAGATATAGAAAAGAAAGCAATCAATGTGTTGACTTTTCTGTTGTTGTTGTTGTTTTCTTTTCTTTTTTTTCTCCTTCAGTCCTTCACTACTCATCAGGAAACCAAAGCAGAGAGTTTTGGTAGAATATACATATGCCATGAAATAAGATAAAAACAGGTGAATTTTGTCCATGTTTTCATTTTCTGTGGAATTTTAATGATTTCTGTGAACAAGTTATGGGCTTATATTGGCCTTTAGAATTAGCATTGTAAAATAAAAAGAAAAATGCTAAAAATCAAAATTAGCTCTTGCATGGGAAGATGGGCGTGAAACAATAGGGACTGACCCTAGTTCTCTCTAACCAACCAGAGATACAGGGCACAAAACACACTTCTTCCCAAAAGATGGACAATAACAAATAATTACAAGACAGAAATAAAATTCACAACTTATACACACTGGGACAGAAAACCATGAAGAGCCCTCCTCCAACCCCTGGCAGTGCAGTTAAGTCACAAGAGTGACTCTGCAGCTATCAAGGACTCCAGGACTCAACCAGTGTGATCGCAGCAGCCAGACACAGAAAAAATCCACAGCACTGGACCCTGAGAGCAAAGGCAGAGTAAGAGACCATTGGCATGACACAGTAACATCTGGGCCTGGAGGTCTTCCATAGCACGACATGTCAGCATGCAACCAATGAGGCTACACTGAAAGAGCAGCCCTGGGGCTACCTGCGACTCTGGGACCTGACCAGCTAGACTGTGCAGCATCCAGACACAGAGATGTACCACAGCACTGCCAGTCAGCCCACAGAAAACTCCAGGATCAATGAGTACCCAGCTGGAGACTTCCTCACAGAGCCTGGTCAGGACCCCCTCCCTCCCACTCAAGAAAAGTTACCACACTTGAAGAGGACAGGCCAGAGTCCTTTCCACCCACCTCACACCACCTGTTGGCTTTCAGAAGGAGACCACTAGGACTCATACTGGGTGGGTGCTAGGATCCCAAATCCCCCACAGCCCTGGCTATCAGTAGGAAAACTGGGTCTTTTTTGAAAACAACACAAGCAGGACCAAGCAGCCCGCTACAAGCCTTGGTCCTGAGCTGTGAAGTGCACACTCAAGCCAGCAGCCAAGCCCTGGCCAACTGTAGGGCAAGAACCAACCCAGGGCTGAAGCACAAACAAATTCCCATGTACCTGTGGGAACTTGCCCCTTCTGACATAAATGCCCATCCTGGAGGCTTGAAATAAGGCTTCCCAACTACCACCATAGACTGGATAGACCCAGAGTGCAGCTGCCAGCAGAGCTCAGTGGCCCAGGGTGGAGAAAAGCATGCACACACAAACCAGTGGCCGTGTGCAGCCACCTGGGTGTTGAGAACCAATCCAGTGTCTAAGTGTAGAAAAAGTCCCGCACACCCCTGGAAGCCCACCCCTTTCAAAGTGCATGCCCATCCCAGAGGCCAAAATCTAATTTTCCCAGTCCCCACTGCAGACAAGACTGAGATCCTTTCAACTAGCCCCTGGCCAAGTGTGCTCACAAGTGATTACTAAGGTCCACAGACCCAGAGTGCGCTAGTCCACTCAGTGTGAGCTAGCCTGTGCCAATTGCAGGCGGGCACATGTCAGGCATGAACAGGCCAAGCTCACGAAACAGCCCTGACAATCCTTAAATCCAAATGTGTAAATCATAACAAAAGTTGGAAAGATTCATGAACAGCAAGACAACAAACCAAATGTAAAAGCCAACAACAATCCAGGGAAGGACCCCAGTAAGAGTGAAGAAGAGACTGAGGACAAATGAACCATTTAAGAAATGATGACAGAATTGGGCAATGAAACAAGAAAGGAAATGCAAAAACAATTTCAAGAGTAAAGAAAAAAGTAACCAAAAAAAATCCAGGACTTGCAAAAACATATGGAGATCAAAATAGAAACACTACCCTCCTCACTCAAGGAAGAAATTAACACTATGAGAATTTATCGCAGAAACATAAATAGTTCAATTTCCACAGTGCAAACCACAGTGAAATCCACATGTAACAGAATAAGTGACATGGAAAATAAAATATCAAGAGTCAAGAGTAAAACAGAGGAGCTGGAACAGAAAGTCAAAAGAATGGAAAAAACACTCAGAAACTAACAAAAGGAAATTGAAGAATTGGCAGACTCAGCTGAGCAATCAAATTTATGGATAACTGGGATCGACAAGGGGGAAGAATTCAATACTAAAGGCATTGAAAATCTATTAAGTAAAATAATAACATAGAACTTGGCCAATCTTAAGAGAGAAAATCTCATACACCTAACAGAAGCATATAGAACCCTTAGTATACATGATCCAAGAAAAAACACTTCCTCGTACATCATGGTAAAAACATAAGCCTTGAGAAGCAAGGAACTGATTTTTTTTTTTCATGCAAGAAGATCTTTATTGGGGGAAGGGTAATCTGACCAGCCAGGGATGCAGCACAGACACGGGAGCTGCAACTGCAACCCTGATCAGTTTTTAGGCTGGGTTTATTTATTTATTTATTTATTTTACAGATTTTTCTCTTTTATTTTCTTTTTTTATTTTTGGGGGGTTATAATTCCTCTTTTTCTCTTGTCAAAGTGATGTAGAGAGGTTACAGTTTCATAAGGCATTGGATACATTTCTTGTACTGTTTGTTACCTCCTCCCTCATTCCCCCTCCACCTCCCCCTTTCCCTCTACCCCCCATGAGTTATTCAGTTGGTTTACACCAAACACTTTTGCAAGTATTGCTTTTGTAGTCGTTTGTCTTTTTATCCTGTGTCTCTCGATTTTGGTATTCCCTTTCAGTTTCCTAGTTCTAATACCAGTATACACGGTTCACAATGTACTCAGATAAGCTGCAGTGATAGTGCAGGTACAGCCACAGGAAGGGGATACAAGAACATCATCAATAATAGAAGCTACAGTTTCACTTGGCATGTTGAAAGTAATCACAACAGTGATATAACAATAGTTTCCATAACATGGAGTTCATTTCACTTAGCATTATCTTATGTGTTCATAAGGGTATAGCTATTGGGTTCTTGTGAACCTCTGCTGTGACTTGCTTAAACCTGTGCTAATTATTCCCTATGAGGGAGACCATAGAGTCCATGTTTCTTTGGGTCTGTCTCACTTCACTTAGTATAATTTTTTCCAAGTCCTTTCATTTTCTTATGAATGGGGTAATGTCATTCTTTCTGATAGAGGCATAAAATTCCATTGTGTATATGTACCACATTTTCCTGATCCATTTGTCTACCCAAAAGACCACAAACAAGAACACACTAAAGCCACCAGCACAACAATGTTCATTGCAGCACAATTTGTCATAGCTAAAATATGGAACCAACCCAGATGCCCCTCAGTAGGCTGTGTTTATAAAGGAAAAAACCACAATGCAGGCGATCAAGCAGACTACAAAATCTTAGTATAGTAAGCAGTGACTATCCAAACAGTTTAGGCAGTTCTGACATTTCTTGTAATCTGAGGTGCTTACAAAAACTGGCTGTTTTCCAACCAGGATATAGTTACCGGAGATAACATTTGAGTAACAACCTAGTCAGTTGTTTTCGATTCTCAAGGGCGGGTGAGTTCCCAGTGAATTTAAGATGGTGTCAGTCTTACTTTCCCCTACACTAACCCCTAACATTCTCCCCTTCTTTTATGTCTCTGAATTGAATATTTCATTCATGGTTCTCCTGATGAAGGGGATATTTTTTGGCCCTCAAGAGCCTTAGTTTTGATTTCTTTTTTTGGTTTCTGTTATATTTTTAACAAATGATAAGCTTTTAATTTCTGATTGACTGGCATAAAAACAGCATCCTCTTTTAAAGCCAGACTTAGCCCACCTTGACTTATGAGGAGCAAGTCCAGCCCTCACCTATTTTGCAGGACCATCTCACCTATTTTGCAGGACCATCTCAGCAATCAAGCAGTTACAGACATTTACATGAGGAGATCTTTCTGGTTTACATTTAGGTGACTTTACACAAGTCCCTGAACTCCACAGATTCAGATACAGATAAACATAATTTTACCAAGGAATTGATTTTAAATGCTGTAAAATAAAGGAAGGAGCTACATTCCAATGGAAAGAAAATCAGAATCACTGCAAATCTCTCCACAGAAAACTCTCAAGGCAATAGAGCCTGGACTGGTATAGTCCAAGCCATGAAACTCAACAACTACCAACCCAAACTTATGTACCCAGTGAAGCTATGATTTACATTTTTTCAGTGAAACTAATTTTCCATGATAAATGAAAATGAAAGCAATTCATGAGCACTGTAAACCAGCATTACAATGATTACTAAAGACAGGCATACAGTTTGAAGAAAACAATCAAAATCAAAGAAACACAACAGTCAAAAATCACTAGAAGACCAATTTAATAAGCTCAGGAAGAGGAAAGAAGCAAAGTACAGGAAATCAATAAAATGGCAGGAAACATGACACATTTCTCTATAATAACTCTAAGCATTAATGGACTCCATGCCCCAATCAAAAGAAAAAAGAACAGCAGATTGGGTTTAAAAAAAGAAGATCCACCCATTTGTCTTTTCCAAGGGACTCATCTCACAAGCAAAGATAAAAACAAACTCCAAGTAAAAGGATTGAAAAATATCTTTCATTCAAATGCACTCTGCAAGAAGGAGAGAGTAGTCATATAAATATCGGAGAGAATATAGTTCTCATTAACATTAGTACAAAGAGACAAGAAAAGCCATTACATAGTAATAAAGGGTATGATCCATAAGAAGGAAATCATTCATAGTGGTCAAAATCTATACACCAAACAGTAGAGCACCTAAATATATTAAGCAAACACTTTTGGACTTACAGAACAGGATAGACCCAAACACAATAATTGCTCTCAACCAAAGCAAAGAAGCCTCTGAACTAAATGACAACATAACCCAAGTGAAGTTTTAGCCATTGACAGAATATCCCACTTAACAACAACCCAATTCACATTCTTCTCAGCAGCCCTTGGATCATTCTCCAAAATACATTATATAATACTACATACAAAGAACCTAAGCAAATACAAGATGATAATTCCTTGAACCTTATCTGACCACAGTGGAATTGAACTAGTTCTCAACAACAAAACACAGTGTTGAAAATACTCAAACACATGAGTGCTTAATAACACTATACAGAAAAACACATGGGTCACTGAAGAAATCAATGAAGAAGTTACAAAGTTCTTACAATTCAATGAAAACTAAAGCACAGAACAACAGAAGCTCTGGGATACAGCAAAAGCAATGCTGAAGGTAAAATTTACAGCTCTAAGCACATGCATAAAGAAAACAGAAAGAGTCCAAGTATATAATATCATGATGAAATAATTAAAACTACGAGAAAAACAAGAAAAAATCAGATCTAACATTACTAGACAGAGAGAGATAGCAAGATTAGGGCAGAAATCAACAAAATAGAAACTAAAAAAAAACTATACATAAAAATCAATGAAACAAAAAGGTGTTTTTGAAAAAAAGACCAATAATGAGATTAATGAAGAAAGAAGAGAGGAGATTCAAATCAATATGATCAGAAATGGCACAGGAAACATTTCAACAAACATCCAAGAAATTCAAATGATTATAAAGGACTACTTTCAAAACCTATACTCACAAAAGAAGAAAAACCTAGCTGAAATGGGTGAATTTTCAGAAATGTCAAGCTACGTAAACTGAACCAAAAAAGCATAAACCAGCTAAATAATCCAATAACACTCAACGAGACAGAGAAAGTAATCAGAAGTCTTCCAACAAGAAAAGCCAAGGTCCAGATGGATTCACTGCTGAACTCTGTAAGACTTAAAGATGAACTAATACAAATACTCCTCAAGCTTTTCCATGAAATAGAAATGAAGGAAGCAACCCCAAATTCATTCTATGAAGCTAGTATCATACTCACCCCAAAACCAGATAAGAATCCAACAACAACAACAAAAAAAAGAACTACAGGGGCTGGGAATATGGCCTAGTGGTAAAGTGCTTGTCTCGTATACATGAAGCCTGGGTTCGATTACTTAGCACCACATATATAGAAAAAGGTGGAAGTGGCACTGTGGCTCAAGTGGCAGAGTGCTAGCCTTGAGCAAAAAGAAACCAAGGACAGTGGTCAGTCCCTGAGTTCATGCCCCAGAACTGGCAAAACAAACAAACAAACAAAAAGAACTATAGACCAATTTCTCTGATGAAAAGTCCTTCAATAAAATACTAGCTAACCAAATCTAGAAACAAATGTAAAATGTCATACCTTATAAACAAGTAGGCTTCCTTTCACAGATCCAAAGCTGGTTTAACATATGCAACTCAATCAATGTAATTCACCACACCAACAGAGCCAAGGACATGAATCACATGATCATCTCATTTTACGGAGAAAATGCCTTTGACAAAATACAATACCTATTCATGTTAAACACTTTGGAGAAACTAGGACTAGAGATAATATTCCTTAAAACAATAGTCGTGACAGACCAACAGTGAACCTCATACTAAATGGTAAAGATCTAAAACCATTTCCCCTAAAATCAGAAAGAGGCAATGATGCCCATGCTCTCCCCTCCTCTTCAATATAATTCTGAAATTATTAGCCAGAGCAACAAGGCAAGAAAAGGACATAAAAAGGATTCACACAGGGAAAGAAGAAATAAAACTACCCCTATTTGCAGATGGCACGATTTTATATCTGAAGGACCTGAAAAATACCACTCCTTAACTCCTAGAGCTGATCAACCACTTTGGTATAGTAGCAGAATACAAAATTAATCCACAAAAATCACTGGTCTTCCTGTATGACAAGAACGTATAAGCAGAAAGGAAAATAGTAGAAAGAAACCCATTTGCAATAGCCTCAAAACAAACAAGCAAAAATCCTAGGAATTAACCTAACCAAAGATGTACTCCAACTATAAAAATCTGCAAAAAGAAATCAAAAAGATACCAGGAAATGGAAATCAATACTGTGAAAATGGCCATACTGTCAAAAATGATACACAAATTCAATGCAATCCCCATCAAAATTCCAATGATGTTCTTTACTGAGATAGAGAAAATAATCCAAAAATTCATATGAAACAACAAAAGAACTAGAATAGCCAAAGCAATTCTAGGCAAAAAAGCACAATATGGGCGTTATCACAATACCAGATTTCAAACTCTACTATAAAGCCGTAATAACAAGAACTGTTTGGTATTAACACAAAAATAGACCTGAAGATCAATGGAACAGATTAGCAGACCCAGAAATAAAAGCACACACTTACTGTCATCTGATATTTAACAAAGGAGCCAAAGACATACAGTGGAAAAATCATAGCCTCTTCATCAATTGGTGTTGGGAAAACTGGGAAGCCATATGCAGAAAATTAAAAGTGGATCTCGTCTTGTCACTACACACTAACAATAAATTCAAAGTGGATCAAAGACCTCAATATCAGACCCAAAACTCTAAAACTACTGCAAGAAAGTGTAGGAGAAACATTAGAACTTACAAATATAGGCAGGAACTTCCTGAATAGAGTCCCAGGAGCACAACAGATAGGGAAGAGGCTTGACAAGTAAGACTACATTAAAATAAAAAATTTCTAAACAGCTATGGACACAGTTACCAAAGTAGAAAGACAGCCAACCAATTGGGAAAAGATCTTTATCAGCAATACATCAGATAAAGGCCTAACGTTTTGTTCACTCATTAGACAAACCATAAAATCTTAAAGGTAGAAAAGAACTATATATTCAAATGACTCACATTGAGTCCCCCCAAAATAAAGTGGCTAAAACCAGAATGTTAGAATTGAATAGATCTTTCAATGTCTTGGCATCTCTCTATTAGATGTTAGAATTCTCTTGATAACAGTCTTTCTGGGTGAGTGTTTCTAATTACTCGTTAAAAGTGACAGCTTTTCCTTGTTTATATTTCTCTCCTATATTGTCCAAGCTATATTTACTAGTTCATTAGTATTAGCTCTTATATCTTGAGGTCATTTAATAAATATTTCTTGTTTACGTGGGCACCACTGGCTCATACCTATGATCCTAGCTAGTCAGGGGGCTGAGATATGGAGGCTTAAGGTTGAAAACCAGAGCAGACAGAAAGCTCCCCAAAATTCATCTCCAGAAAAAAATAACAGGAATAAATACATTCATCAAGTGGTAGAGTACCAGCTAACCAAGCATGCATGCATCCCTGAGTTCAAGCCTTCATATTGCTAACAATTTTTTAAAGTTATTTGTTGGTCGAACCCTACCATGTCTCAACTGAATTTTCTCTTTTCCTGCAACAAATGTGTGTAACTATTACTCAGTATCTAATCTCAGACCGTATAAGTAATCAATGGCAAATCTAGAAAGAGAATCAGGTATCAAACTTATTTTCTTGTTCACTTTCCAAAATATCCCATGACATTTAAATAATGATGCATAGAAATGTAGATTTAATTTTCCAAATCAAACAAATTCAGTTTCACCTAAGCAGGGACAATACAAAACACTATAACATTACTCTCTCTTGCATCTCAGTAAAATTCCTTGTATTCTGAGGACCATATGTTCCCAAATAATTCCTGGCCAGTAAAGATCTCCTAAATTGCTACTTATTTATTTTACTTTATTAATTTACCATTCACAGCAACAGAAGGGATGGCATTGTCCAAAATAGAAATGTACACATGACCTGAATTGTGAAATGGTAAGCCCTCTGTATAACACCTTAATAATAACAATAAAATATATTACAAAAATATCCACAGCTAGATAATAGCCCAAAGAAATATCCATAAGCTTTATATTATATGTATCATAGAGATAAATTCTCACAAATCTAGAAACGAAGGAAAAGTAACAGAAATTATGTCTCCTATTCGAATGTGCCCTTCAAATTATTACCATATTCTGGCTGTATGCAATGACATAATAACAAGAATCACTTGTAGAACACTATATTCCAGACACTTATTTGTATAATAAAATTATTAAAATTCCTTGTGTCTTCTCTGAGGTAACTGATATTTTTCTCATTTTACTGATGTGGAAGCTGATGTTGAGAGACTGAACAACTTGCTCAAGGTCACATATACAAGAAAATGACAAAGCCAAAATTCATCTGCTTATAGTCCCTAGATTTTTTAATACTCCACTGTCTTGCATAGAGGATTCTGTAGAGTTCTGTTGTGTGTTGAACTGCAAGGACAGGACCTAAAAGAAATACATACTCAAGGAAAATGAAAGAAGTAGGAGTCCATTTCCTTTTATTCTGATATACCTACAACTCAGGCATGTCTTCAAAGATGAAGTAGAAAGAAATCTAGAATTGGTCAGGTAAGTGGAAGATAAAGTAGCAACATTACAAAAAAAATCAAGGTAATAACAATATCATGAACTTGCTGGAGCAAGATAAAGATTCACCTACTCACTGGATTTTATCCAAATACCTAGAACAGAGTGTGGTGTACTCAGTACATACTAATTAAATTACTGAATTGTAATTAAGCTCTTACAAATAATAAATATTTCAAAGTAAAGTATTTCAGTGTGTGACCATGAGCAAGCAGTGGAATAATTCAGAAACAATAAATGAAAATAGTGGGCCAGATGCGGTCTGTAAATGTTTCTAGGAAATACATTTTTAATAATAACACCACAAAAACTGAGAAATAGAGTTGTGGCTCAAGTGATGAGTTTCAGCCTTGAGCAAAAAAAATCTTAGTAAGGCTTTAAATCATAACCTTCAGATCTGAGCCTCCTGAGTAGCTAGGATTACAAGTCTGAGTGATTGGTGCCCCAGCATAAAGAGAATTGATTGAATTGAAATTGATTTAAGACCATGCTTATTTATATTATCCATAATTTACAAGACTTAATGACTAGCAATAGATTGGTCACTTATGCTAAATCATTTATGAACATTGTTTCAGCAGATATTAAATAAGGTAGTATCACTGTACCTTTTCGATTATGAGCGAACACCATAAAATCTCAATTTATTATAATCCAATGAATAATCCTTCAAATTACACTATTTTCTAGTGTTGATAGTTTAGTAAAATTATAAACTGCAATTAGAAACTGTTTCAGGCTTATTTAAAATAGTAATTATAATAAATCAAATTTGAAGGGAAGCTCTGAAGTCAATATAAAGTCAATCTTCTGTTTGCTTAATACTGGACTAGGAGCACTGACTTCCTCCATGATATACTTGAGGCTATGACTGGGGCTTGCATTGTAAGTAGACAGTAAATTCTGTGAAGGCCTCCATCCTACAGTTTAAGGGCCAGCAAAGCCAGGCTTCTGAAATAGGAAACACAATGAAGTTTTACTACATTTGAGGGACAGGCAGAAAGATAATATAGATTAAGTTATAAAGAAGGATTAAATAGATTAATATAATATAAAACCTCCAAACATAATCAACTGTAAATATTTAGTTAAAATCAAAGACATATGGAATGTGAAGAAGCATGCAAACATAGATACAGGGATAAAGGATCCAAGAGTTAGAAGAGATGAGAAAGAAGAAGCAGAGGAATAAAATACCTTGAGTATACATAACCAAACATATCAAAAGCTTAAGTATACAAACAGACATCTGTACACTTACACATACATGCATACATATTTCAAATATGGCTAAAATTCAAAAATACTAAATCTAATGAAACACAAAAAGAATACAAGGGATCTCAATAATCCAGTTGCTAAGTACATAGGGCCATATATAATGAAGTGTATCAACATGAACTCCAAGAATTGGAAACAAGAGGTTCTTATTATATCATGAATGTAGCTATTTGTTTGTTAAAATTCTTTTTTCTCCTAGTTTTCTGTACCCTGTGTCTTGTATATAAGTTTATTTCGATCTGTGGAAGGAAAAGGGAAACACAGAAACAGCAAGACAAATGATGAAATAATGCAACATTGATACTCACTTGGTTCTATGTTGGAAATGAACTTTACAACTTGTGGGGGAGGGTACTAGGGAGGGGCAAGCAGGAGAAATTGAGGGATGGGGTAACACTGATTAAAAACACATTACCTTACTTATGTAACTGTAATCCCCCTGTTCATCACCTTTTCAATAAAGATAAACTTAAATTTAAAAAAAACACTAAAGAACATGATGGAGTTTAAGATAGAGGTTTTTGATGTCATTTTAAAACAACACAAGCAAAAAACATGATGGCTAAAATGATAAATTTGATGATATTGGGTGATAATGTTGAAGGGGTGATACTAATCAAGATGTATTCTATTCATAAACTGCTTTGTAAATTGTCAACTCTTCTGTACAACTACTTAAAATTAATGTAAATATGATATAAAAATAAGTATTAAAATAAAACAACACCAAAATGCAATGCACCTGTGAATGAAGATAGAAAAATGAAATTCACTGAAAGCTGTTGAATAATAGGAAGATTTATAGAAAACTAAGAGCAAAAGAGGAAGTCAATCTGGTTAAAATGCTGTGTATTTATGTGTAAAATACTAGGGTAATGTTCCTTTAAACAATTAACAAACACTAAAAAAGAAAGATGGGAATGTAAAACAAGTACTGGCTAAGATGGACATACTAGTGGAAGGTGAGAAAGGAAATGAAAAGAGTGAATATGATCAAAATACTTTATGTACATGTATAAAAATTGAACAATGGAGCTTGTTAAGATTGGAAGGGAGAAGGAGAATAAAGAAGAGTTAAACAGGGGCTTAATTTAATCAAGGTACAATGTGTGAATATACGGAAATGGAAACTAATAAATATTGAAATATAAAAATACAATGATGATATCTGAAAAGCACTTAACAATGAATGATAGAACAGATTTGCAATATTGCAATATAAATGACAAACCTATAACAATAGGCAGATTTGCACTGACAATTTGTAGAAACAGAAATACAAATAGTTAATAAACAAATGAAAAATGCTCTATTCATAATTAATCAATGAAATAATCATCAAAAATTAGGTATTATTTATCACTTATTATTTGCAAAGTTGTAATGTGTGATATTTGTCAAAAGTTGGGTAGGATATGGAGAGAATGTGAAGGACTTTAGAGAGCAATTTTGTAATACATAGTTATTAAGATTGTTTATACCCAAGGCAATTGACAATTTGCTACTTCTCCATAGCAAGTACATTCAAGTGCTTGCATCTGTGCACACAGGATTGTATGCAATATTGTTCATTATAGTCCTGTTACAAGTATAAAAACTTTGAGAAGAATAAAAATATTCATGATCCATGAATAAGAGAACTACAAGTGAACAAAGAAATGTTTATAAGATAATATAAAATCTAAACCATAACAGTAAACTGACAATATGGTACAAACATTAAAACAAGTGTCATGGAACAGAATGCAGAGAACAGAAATAAACCTATGCATATATACTCAACTAATCTTTGACAGAAGGATCCAGAATGGGGAAAACAGTGTCTTCAATAAATGTTTCTGAAAAAAATTGTATATTCACATCCAAAAGAAAGAAAAAGACCTCATTATAGACTATATTAAAAAGTATCCCAGGGGCTGGGAATATGGCTTAGTGGTAGAGTGCGCGCCTTACATGCATGAAGCCCTGGGTTCAATTCCTCAGCAGCACATAAACAGAAAAAGCCAGAAGTGGTGCTGTGGCTCAAGTGGCAGAGTGCTAGTCTTGAGCAACAAGGAAGCCAGGGACAGTGCTCAGGCCCTGAGTCCAAGACCCAGGACTGGAAAAAAATAAAAATAAATTTACAAAAAAAGTATCCCAAGTAAATGAGACTTAAGTGCAAAACATGAAACTGAAAATACTATAATAAGACCTAAGAAAATTCCTTGTTACTGTGCCTAGAAAGAATTTATTCGGATATCACTCTGAAAGTACAGGCAAAAATAAACAAGTAAAACTATATCAAACCACGCAGTTAACAAAATGGTAAAAGAAACTATTTGGAAATCATCCATTTGGTAAGTGGTTGCTATCCAAAATGTTTAGGCATTTCATATAGCCCAAAAGGCAAAAAAGAAATATTCCAGTAAAAATGAGAAAGTATCTGAAAAGACATCTTTTCAAAAGACAATATAAATGGCCAATAGCTACATGGAAGGATGTCTTGCATTACTAATCATAAGGGAAATGTGGATTAGCATCACCATGAGATACAACCTCCTACCTGTTACGATGACTATTATCAATAGACAGAAGATAAGAAGCATTAAGACGGGAGTAGAAAAATAGAAACCCTGTGTACTCTTAGTGGAAATGTACAATGGTGCTACTACTATAGAAAACAATATGGAAGCTCCTCTCAAAATTAAAACTGGAATTAGCATCTGACCTGTAATTTCCTCTTCTGGATATAATTCCAAAGAAAGAAAAGTCTTTATCTAGAAGAGACATCTGTCCTTCCATAGTCAACAAAACATTATTCACAATAACCAAATATGAAAAACACCTAGAGAGATGAATAACAAACATGATATTGCGTGTGTGTGTGTGTGTGTGTGTGTGTGTGTGTGTATACACTGACAATTTCGAATACTATTTAGCCTTAAACAGGAAGGACATTTTACCATTGGTAAGAACTTAGATTAATTTGGAGGTCATTATACTATGATAAGTAAACCAGACACAGGAGGACACGTATTGTATAATTCCACTTACATGAAGTATTCAGAATAGTCAATTCATGGAAGTCATAGTAGAATGGTGCTTGCCAAAAGCCAACAGAAGAGAGAAGGAGAAATAGTTCAGTGGGTAAAAGAATCACATATATAAGATGAACATCTTCTAGATATCTTGTATATAAAACTGAACTTATATTCAACAATACTATACCATAAACCTAAATATTTTGTAGTAGATACATTGACCATTCAATACTATGACAAATGCCTGTGAACATAAATCTGAAAGGAAGAAAGATTTATATTGGCTTATGGCTTCTGACTAGCTCCATTACTTGAAGGCAGAACATCATGGTGAGGACATTATGAAGTAGGGATGTCCACCACGTAGTACCTAAGAATTAGAGAAAGCCAAGAGGTACCTGCAACAAGCTTTAACCTCACAGGAAATACTCAATGACCTACTTCCTCTACCTAGGCTCCAAATCTGCAAATTTCCATCATCCACAAATAATGCCATCATATTACGAATCTGTAAGTAGATTAAACCATTGATTTGATCACAGCCCTTATAATACAGTCACCTTTCTGTGACTGAATCCAATAGCTCAGGGCCAAGCCTATATAATCACTACCATTTATTCCATGAATATAAGAGAAACATAATGTGTTAATGGAATAACATTTTAAATTATTTTTAAAAGCTCCCAAGAAAGTGTTAA
The DNA here is from genome assembly GCF_023159225.1 of Perognathus longimembris pacificus. Taxonomy (NCBI): domain Eukaryota; kingdom Metazoa; phylum Chordata; class Mammalia; order Rodentia; family Heteromyidae; genus Perognathus; species Perognathus longimembris. The sequence goes on from NC_063188.1 coordinate 23,588,795, forward strand.
CATTCATTATATTTTTTGATTAACAAAATCAAGTAATGTCACTACTAACAAAGGGGACATTTTATAAAACAATACTCAGCCCATAGCCTGAGCCTATAATACTAGCTACTTCGGAGGCTGAGATCTGATGATTGAGGTTCAAAGCCAGCTGTGGCAGGGGAGTCCATGAGACTGATCTCCAATTAACCACAAAAAAGTTGGAAGAAAAGTTGTACCTCTAGTGTTGCAGTGCTATCCTTGAACAAAAAAGCTTAAGGACAGCACCCAGACCCTGAGTTCAAGCCCTAGGGCCAGTAAATACATACACACACACACACACACACACACACACACACACACACACACACACACACATACTCTTGACCATTGACCATATATTATAGGGGGCTGGGGACATGGCCTAGTGGCAAGAGTGCTTGCCCCGGATACATGAGGCCCTGGGTTCAATTCCTCAGCACCACATATACAGAAAATGGCCAGAAGTGGCGCTGTGACTCAAGTGGCACAGTGCTAGCCTTGAGCAAAAAAGAAGCCAGGGACAGTGTTCAGGCCCTGAATCCAAGTCCCAGGACTGGCAAAAAAAAAAAAAAATATATATATATATATAATGAATATATATATATATAATGAAAAGCAGGAAAATAGCACTTCACAAGCTTATCTTTTAATTTTACTTAGGCAACACTCCCTTTAAATAGATATTAACTATAGTTGCCAGAAAGAAAAAGGAACTGAAGGTACATTTAGTAAAATACAACAAAATCGTTTTTGCTTGTAACATGAATATGTATTCAGAAAATCCAAATAAGTCAACCAAAAAATAACCAGAGGTAATAAATGAGTTCATCAGAGTGATGAATGAAGTAAGCCCACAAAAATAAATTGAATTCATCCCCATATACTAATAATACAGAAAACTACAATGAATAACACAAAAAAGAAATGAAACCAATCTACAATAGTTACTAGAAAAAGTAAATGCCTTTGTATCAATTAAGTTTGTGACACAAAATAAATTGAGACTCTACTGAATAAAAACTGAAACATTTAAATAAATGGAAACTACACTTTTCTCATTGACAGAAAATGTAAACAAAGATGAGAGCTATTTAAACTCACCGACGTGTACTATGGACCTCAGTTGTCCCAATTAGGTGATGCTATAACTAAATGAAGGAGACTTGATTATTGAAGTGGATCATTCAGAAATTGATTAAAATTATTCTCATAACTGCTATAGTAAAAAGATAAGTAACAGCAATAAAAAGAATGTTTATACAAACAGTACAAGTAATGTATCCAATGCCTAACATATGAAACTGTAACCTCTCTGTACATCAGTTTGATAATAAAAATTTGGGGAAAAAAATAAAAAGAACATTTATAAAGTCTTGCTTTTATCAGTTACTATTGTATATGTTAACAAATAAATACAAAATAACTTACATCTCTACCTCATATTACACATTTGCAACAAATTATAGATAGTGTAAATAGCTTTCATGACAATGGATACTTTGTTAAATCATGAAGTTGTAGTTTTTTAATTGAAAATCAATCAGTGTCAGGACAGATTAAGCAAATACCTGAGAATTAAACATGTTCACAACATGAGACAAGAAAGATCTAGACAAAGGCAGTTAAGAAGAGATCCAGCTATACAGAGCAGTAGCTGAAGAATCTGAATAGTAGATGACAGTCCAAATAAGCAAGCACCCTTAGGGAAAAGGATAAAGTCTAGTGAACTGGTAAACAGGTAACAAACAGCAAATTGAGTAGTAAAAGTGGCATGCACTATTTAGATAATGCAGTTGATGTTAGGAGTTGTGGCATCAGGTTTTGCAGTTCTACTTTCTTTTCTGTGATTCAGAATTAGAATTCATATTCCTAAAATAACCAGAAAAGGTAAGGCAAAGGTCTAGTCTTAGAAGAATTGAGGAAGGAGTGTTAGAACAATTGAGGTAGATTAAAGAGAGGCCAAATCCTAGAACTACTGTACAAGGTATAAAAGCCTAATTACATGAATAAAGCAGGGATCAACCTAGTAGAAAAATGATTGATTCAGCTAGGCTTAGTGTATAAGCAGAGGTTAAATGCTTCTAGCTACAAAGATTTAAAGATATTAGAGATATTGAGCAAGGTAACTCACTATGAAACAGTATGTTTATTCCAGCTAGAGAAGAGAGAGAGATTTCTGCCTTCTAAAGAAATAAGATATTTCATTGTATACAAGATAAATGCATTCAAATGCCTCAAAAATAAAAAGCCTGTTAAGCTATGAAATTCAATATAATGAATATCAAAATAAAGTATCATAATGGGAAAAATTCATGAGAAAAATGTAATGATAAAAGATCACTACCCAATCTGAATAAAAAATGATTGCACATATATCAAGCTAATATTTGGATTCTATTTGAGAAGTTAACAAAGATGATGAATGGCAGCTTATATAAAAATGTATTCAAATTAGACATAATCTTGTGAAAAAAGATAAAGCTCAATCATCATTAGATTTATATAATTAAAACAGCTTAAATATTCCACCACTTCAATATTAAACTATCCAAAACACAGTAGATAAGGTCAACTGCCAGTGGTAATTTTAGGAAATGGTTCATTTAGGTATTGCTTGGTGGCATTGATACTTAATTCATTTTTGAAGGCTAGTTACTTGGCAATAAAATAAAGAATAACGAAAGTAAATATTTTTTTTCCTGGCAGTTCCACTATAGGGACATAATCCCAAAGGAAATAATCAAAAGGGAAAGAGTGATTTGTATATTAGTTTTCATGGTGCTTTCCTATAAAACTATTATAAAATCAGAAAATAATTCAAACACCCTGCATTACTGATATTGTAACACAAGTTTTCTGCAGGCATTAAAGGTTAAAAAATGTGAGAAATGTGTTATTATATGCACTTCACAAGAGAACCTACAGTAAGTGTATCAAAAACTCATGCTGAGAAACTTCAAAGTCCAAATAAATACACAGCAACATAGCTATGTTATAAAATAAAAACCTACATATAATTTTCAATTTCTGTCCATTATAGCAATTTGTTATTTTTCTAGGAATTTGTCCATGCCATCTAAATTTTCAAATTTACCTACAAAAAAGATTTTTATGCCCTTTTAATTAAAAAGGTATTTTGATATTTGCTATTTCATTCTTAAGGGTACTGATTATTTATATCTTCCCTACTCCTTCACGCCTTTCTGCATTATTAGTAGAGGTTTCTACATTAAATTTGTCTTTTGGCTTAATTGAATTTACCTATTGTACATATGTTTTATTATTTAACTTCTGTTATCTTTATTATTTACTTTCTTTTATGTTCCTTGAGACTACTATGTTGCTTTCTTCTAACACATTGAAAGGAATGTTTATATTCATTGATATATCTGATTTCAATCTGTCTTCTTTGCAGTATATTTATGGACACAAATCTCTTCTAGCCACCAATTAAATTACACCATGTATTTGTTAATACATGTATTTTTATAATCACTGAGTTCAAAATATTTTCTCATTCTCATATGGTTCTTTAATCTATAGATCATAAAGAAGTGTATTGCTAGTTTTGTAAAATTCAATGATCAACTATTACCACTCTGTTAATTTCTAATGATACACACTTTGGTGTAACCTAACACACTAAAATTCATTCAGTTTTGGTTTATGGCTCAATATACAAAGAATTCGGAAATTATTTCCATTTGTAAATTTGAGAAGAATATGAACTTAGAAAATCACAGGTAAATTTCTTTATACATATACTAGTACATCATTATATCTAATAGCTGGTTCCCAAAACAACAAAACAAAGTAGTCAGACATATACAATTGGTTCAATTTCCTTGGTATGAATACTCCAACTACAGTCAGTAGCAAGTTATTACAATATCATTGAGTATGGATGGAGAAAAGATACATCTAGGTGACTGTAACAAGCCTATTTCTGGCTTTAAGATATTAAGTCAAATTATTAATGTGTAGTTCTGTACTCTATATCCTTACAGATTATTTATCATCTTATTCTATTATTTACAAAATGAGCACTGCAAAAATCCTGCACTACAGTGTATTGCAAATTTTCCTGTGTGTGTGTATGTTGTGTCTGTGTATGTGTGGGGGGCGGGGAGAGAGAGACTAGAGACAAAGAGAGAGAGGTGATTAAGTGATGACAATAGCTCCATAAACATGTAAATTGTTATCTCTGGGTTGTAGCAATACACACATATTATATATTTTATCATCTTTAGGTAGTTGTACAAAGGAGATGCCATAACAAAGCAGTTTACGAATACAATACATCTTGGTCAATGTCATCCCTTTCAATGTTTTCATCCCCTCAACGCATTCCTCCCTTACTTTTCTTAATTTTGTGGTATATACAAAGGAATTCTTGACTGAATTCTCCTGCCTTCCTCCTCCCTTATTAGTCTATCCTCTCTTTCTCCTTGGTACAACCCCTTTTCTTGGATGAACCCATTTCCTGGTGTTGACTTTGTTGGGCTTTGAATAAGTCTTTCTAAAAGTTCAGTTAATTCATTTGTAACTATTTGCATATCACCTAACATGTTTACTTAGAGATTTATAAGTACATTCTATCTACCACAAATGAATAAACCATGCAACATTTGCTTCTCTGGGTCTGGCTTACTTCATTTAATATTTTTTCCAAGTCTTTCCTTTTCATTGTGAGTAGTATAATATTCTAATAGATGAGTAAAATTCTATTGCCATCAGCACAACCATGTTCATTTCGGCAGTATTCACTATAGCCAAGGTATGGAATCTGTCCAAATGTCCCTGAATGAACGAATGGATCAAGAAAATGTGGTGTGTTATATATGTTACATCTGTGTATATGATTTAAACTCGGGTTTTTTTCTTTCCTTTACATCTACATCACTGGAAAAAGAGAAGAGAGGCGATATATACCAACAGGGCACCTACAAATCTACACAGCCAAAAGCTGATGTAGCAATAATCCTTACAGTCTTCTTGTGTCTGTGTTTGCCAGTACTAGGGCTTGAATTGAGGCCTGGACACTATCCCTCAGCTTTTTCTGTCAAAGCTGGTGCTCTGCCACTGGATCCACAGCTCCACTTCTGGTATTTGCTGGTTAATTGGATATAATAATCTATGGACTTGCCTGTTCAAATTGGCTTTGAAACATGATTATAAAGCATGTAGTCTTCTGAGAAACTAACATTACAAGTGTGAGCCATCAGTGCACAGCTTATTCAGTATTTTTGAATATACCTAATATGTATTCAAACAAAAACATTTTTAGTTATATGAACCAGAAGTTCAACATAATTTTACAAAAAATGGTTTTGCAGTTTTATCATACAATGTGTTTCCCAAGCAAACCACTACTGCATTGTAAATTGTAGTCCATCTTGCCAATAAATTAAAGAAATATTTTTTACCATTTAATTATATCACCATTGGCAATAAAGCTCATCAAATTTATTAATATAATCCCCTAAATTTTGAATTTGTGGATGATGATTCTACACCTGTGTGAAATTTCTATTACATCTAATGAGTACCTGAGTATCTATTATTCAAAATACATGTTTTATTGAACATTATTTACTCTTTTTCCTTTATAGTATGTTTTGAAATATATATACCTATCTTTTATATATAATTTTATAGGTAATACACCTTTCATATATACAAATGCCCCATATAAAATAAAATACGATATCTTAAATATTATTTTAAACACAGTAATATACAATAATGTATCTTATGTCATTTTAGTATGTGCTCTTTTTTCACAAGAACATGACATTTACTATGGAATTAAAGCCCAGAAATCCCTCTGAGGCTTCACATCGACTTCATGTAATACACTGTATATGACAGTTTTCCATGGCACTTTTATAACTTCTTCTAGATTCCAAGACAATGTGAGAACTCCCAGATGCAAATACTTTTTAGCTCTTTAGAATTCACTTCTGGGATTATAGATAGCATCAGTGGCTGACACATGATAGCCCTTAGATCCATTTCAATTGAGATTATAGATCATTATAACAAATCCTGTTGTAACAAACTCAGATATGTTCATGTTTCAACAACAGTTAATGTGCATAATGAGTTTTAAATATTGTATTATGCTTATTGCTGTGGGTCTTACCCTCATTGTAACTTTTGTGAAAGCTAGGACAGTATCTTTGTCTCCTGCATAATTCACAGCACCTGACATAATACATGTAGGTGTGAAGAAATGTTTGTTGGTTGACTGAAATGAGAACAAAATTTTGAGGACACTCCTACATATCAAATTTAAACCCCTACAACTGCTATTATATATAGTTTTTTAATACTTAGTTTTGAAAGATGTTAGCTCACCTAGCCATTTCTGATAATAAAAGATATTGTGTAACTACAAGATTTTTCAAAAGATTAACTGATTTTCAAAGCAGATATATTTGATTTTTTGTGATAGTTGCTAAGGGAACACCTGAATGTAAATTTATATTACATAAAACTCAGTTAAAATATTGATCAGATAAGAGAGCAGAAGCTTCAATATAGATATGTAATAAAGTGACTGAGAAAGTGCTTTCTTATTGGAAAGAAAACAAGATTGTGCTTTCTATAATCAATCTTTCTCAACCACAGTGCATTCATTTAAATAGGAAAGCAAAGATCCAGAAAGAAGATGTTTTCTCACTTTCTGACAGTTTCTGTCTCCTGGTAAGATTCAGAAAAGCAAAAAAACAAATTGTGATATGCTCACAATTTAATTTATCCAGCATTTAATAGTCTAAATTTCAATATAAAACTCACAGTTGATGGGAAAATCTCCTTGAGTTATTAAGGGGGAGCTGCTTTACTGTGTATCTGTAATACTGTGCCAATTTTCCACAATTATTTCTCTATGTACTTCTATTTAATATGAATTATAGAGATCACAGCCATATCTTGTTCATGCCTATTCCCTTCCCATTTGGTGCGGTAGCCTGCTTCCCTTTTCAGCCCCTTCTCTTATTCTCCTCTTCATATTCTATATTCCAAATGAAGCTAAAACAAACCTCTGAGCCTTTTCCCATAATCTAAAGCTCTATGCACTATCATTTTTTAACAAAACCATTTTAATCCTCTAGTTACCTCCTTATAAACAATTTTGTCCTAGACTTCTCTGACCCTCTATGTCTAAGCAAGTGGTCCTGTTATATGTTCTAGATCTACTGTAACATAAAATTCATTTCACTGTTGTAATTACTTATTTCATGGCAACAGGAACCTTATCTCACTCCCAGTACTTAACATAGTGACCTCCTCATCATATTAGCTTAGTAAATGCTTGTTTACTGAATGAAAATTATTACTGCAAAAAAAGGAATTTCACAGGTCTAGAGTAATACAGGGATGCATATGATATAATTTGTCCTTGCAACATTAAGAAGGACCCAAACACATAATTAACACCAGCACATGACAAAGACTGTAATGACTGGTATCATTAAAGCAAACACACTGTCCAGATTTTCTAGAACTGTCTCAATTTCAAATAATCCATCACATTGTTCATATATGCATATTTATTGTCAGAGTATGTGTTCCTGGTTCCACAGTTTAGCAAATGAAGTTACTGTACATATAGCTAAAGTATAAGCATAATGATGTAGGGGTATGAAGATAGAAAGAGGGACTCTGAGGAAGACATTGCAATTTGCATTGTACTTTAACAGGAAGAAATGGGTTGAGAGAAGACAGACTTCAAGCAAAAGAAATGGCATAAAAGCTGCCAAGACAGGATGGATGGTCAAGCATGTGGCCATTGAATGATGAACAAACCAGTGTGAGTGAAGAAGGAAGCAAGAGGTCATCTCAAGCACCAGAAACATTTGAAATAGTAAAGGATTTTCACTTTTAACTATAAGCAGGTAGCTACTGTTCTCACAAGAAAAGGAAATGGACTGTCTCCATAAGAGGAAAGGCTGTAAAGGATCTATTTGTTAACTTTCCAGGGGTTCCAGATCCATAAAAATTCATTGAAGATGTGGAGAAATTATAACTTTGAGAGTAGTTTAAAAGAATTCCAATGAAGAGCAAAGATAGAAAAAACAAGAATGTATGCTGTAGCTATTTTTAAATTACCTATAGCAGTTGTCTTTAGTGGTAATGGATAACCACTTAATGAAGAATTCTGTTTATGGGTACAATTGAATAGAACATGCTAATCTAATTTTCAATTAAGCCTGACTACAGACAGTGCCATTTAACCAACGCCATGCAAAACATGTAACAGAAAGTAATATTATGATCTGATACAGTGACAGAATCATCCTAAAATCAAAGCTTAATTTATCTGTATCTCCAGAGATGAATGTGAATAGATAATATGGATCTGTAGATCAACAGAATTGTGCCTTTAAGTTTATAGATGGATAGCACAGACATTTTTTTGCTTAATTAATTGCTTCATTAAAATAGGTTCCTGTGGAAAGCCTGCTTTAGGCTCTATGATGTCGTTTCCACTTAATTTTTATGCAGCTCACATTCTATCCAAAGAAAATCTTTTGAATCTATTCAGTTAACTCTATTCCAGCTCCTGAAGATATGTGAAAAGGGATATTTTATTTCTGTTGTCCTGCTTTAATCTTCAGATATGAAATTATCTTTTTATGGCATTGGGAACCTGAATAGAACATAAGGGGAAAGCTAGGCAGCTCTCCTAATCTGACTTCAAGTCTTCTCAATGCCATGCCCTTAATTTGTTTGCTCTGAGAATTCATTCTACCAGATGAGCACAAAATCAAGCATTTATATAAAATCCTCATAGCACAGTATGGCAGATACACATTAATTATCCAAATATTCATAGTAGATCATCAGCTATATGAGATCTGGAAGAAATTTTGTTTAAATATGTCTTTTTAGGGAAAAGGAAATGAATCCCACCCTAAGTTAAGGCTTTCTCCAGGATCACTCATGTGATTGTGCATGTTTTTCATTGATATATCAGTATGAATAAAATATAATTTGAGCCACGTGTGTGGTACATGCCTATAGTCACAACATTTCAGGAGGCAGAGGCAAGAGTGCTTTAGTCCAGAAGTTTTGGGCTGTAGTATGTTGTAGCAAACAGGTATTCATACTAAAGTCAGTATGGTGATTTCCTAAAAGCAGGAAATCATCTAGTTGTCTAAAGAGGAGTGAATTGACCCAGGTCAAGGTATCCCTTAAGTTGTGCAGTATATAATCTGTCTTACTACATGGCAAAGCCAGTCCTGTTATGACCTTGGTCAGAGAGTCAGCTATTTACAGAACAGGGAAAATAATATAGTCTCACTGATATGTAATGGGGGCTCTAAGTCAGTCAGCCTGAGTTCAAATCTCACCTCTGCCACTTTCTAGCTGTATTAACCTATTCAAACAGCCAAATCTCTTAAAATCTCAGATCTAAATTACTGTTTATATGAGTTTTAGAACTGGGGAATAGAGAGAGAATACCAAAATCGAGAGACAAAGGACAAAAAGACAAACCATTCAAAAAGCAACACTTCCAAACCCATTTGGTATAAACCAACTGTATAACTCATGGGGGGAGAGTGAAAGGGGGGAGGGAGGAAATGAGGGAGGAGGTAACAAGTAGAACAAGAAATGTACTCACTGCCTTTCATATGAATCTGTAACCCCTCTGTACCACACTTTGACAATAAAGAAAAAAACTTAAAATAAGATAATTTCATTACTTATGCAGAGGTATTTGTAAATATAAAACACATTAAATCCTTAATACTAACTTGTTTTTATTATTAACAAGATTAAAGCATAAGTCTCCTAAATTCTATTAATTATTCTTCCCAGTGCCTTGCTTTATGGGTAGGTATAAATTTACCATATACAAAGTATTGACTAGTTTTGTAGTAATTTTCAGTGCTATATCATTTAGCATCATTACTAACAATAATACATTGAACACTTGTTCCAGGCCCAGTGCTATGTGCACTTACACATCTCATTCAGTCTTCACAACAATCCCATATGACAAGTAGTTTTCCTTTCTCAATTTTACAAATAAAGAAGCCAAATTCCATTAAAATTAAATAATCCAATTAAGGCCCCTCTGTTACTAAGTGGCAGCACCAAAATCTAAAACTTTTACTTCTAGTAACTGGGCTTCTTCAGTATGATGAAATTGTTTGAACCTCATCCCATATTTCATTACAATGGCCTTTGACCTGGTACTTTCAGCTTGTAGACCTCTGCTTGCTTGTTCGTCCACCCAGGACACAGGCCAGAATTGGGGGAAAACTACTTAGCGAATCATTTACTTTGCTGTATTATTTAGCAACAAATGGTAGAATCTCAATCTGCAATGTAATACACGAGCTAGCATGAAGGGTAAAGATTTCTTAGCTGATAATTTCCTATTCCCCTCATCTTTCTTCTGGTGCTCCTTTACTTGGCTGTTTCATGTTTTGAAAAATTAATAGTTTAATTTCCAGTGTTGATTTATTCAAACAACACTGATGGGAGCATCTTAGCTGAATACTTATCATTTCTGCATAGCAGATAATGGTACTGCTGGAAAAGAGACAGAGAGAGAAAGAGAGAGGGGGAGAAGAGAGAAGAAGGGAGGAGAAGAGAAGAGAAGAGAAGAGAAGAGAAGAGAAGAGAAGAGAAGAGAAGAGAAGAGAAGAGAAGAGAAGAGAAGAGGAGAGAGAGAAACTGAGAAGGGAGAACCAGAGACTAAGAGAGACAAAAGTATGGAAGACAATCTCTGCATATCTTGCTTTGCTTTGCTTTAGAAGAAAAAAAATAGTCACAGTTTTGAGTCACAGTTCTGAACTAAGTATACTAAGCAAAAAGTAAATCATACCTTTACTTTTCATATGACTCAGCAGCTTATCCAGGGTTAACAATCAGTCATAATAAAGCCTGGATAAAAAGACTATTCTTCTATGCCAGAGGTCAGAATACTTTACTCATAGAAGATCAAATAGTAAATGTTTAGGCTTTGTGGGCTATACAGTCTCTGTAGCAACCAGTACATTTTCCCACTGTAATAGGAAAGAAGCCATACATTATATATAAAGAAAAGAACATGGATATGTTCCAATGAAATTTTATTTATGGACACTTAAATTTGAATTTTATGTAATTTTTGCCTGCCAAATAACACTTTTCACTTGATTTTCATTTCAATTATTTAAATTTGTTAAAAACCAATCTTAGTTCACAGGCTGTAGAAAAATAAGAAGCAGCCAGATTTGACCTAAAGGCCAGAACTGCCAACTTCTGAGATACACACACACACACACACACACACACACACACACACACACACACATATACCTCCTACCCTGACACATCCATAGCCCCTCCACTATCAAGAAGCAGTAATCAGTTTGGCTTTGCTATTTGTCTTACAGAATCAGAAATTGATAGTGATAGAACTCTCATAGGCTATGTTAACTACCATGGTAAGGCTCAAATTTGTAGAAGCACAAATTCCATCACAACTTCTATAAACACAAGTAGACCTTAACTTTGACAGTCACTAACAAAGGAATTTTTTAAATCCTGAAACAGGCATAATATCTGTATTAATAAGATGACTTTTGTTTCCAGAAACATACCATGACATCATCAATAAATGTTTTTCAATTATTTATTTTTGTGTCATGCACCACAAAAAACCGAGAGCAATCACCCTCACTTTCATATTTCTTATAACCAGCTTGTCATCTTGGAAAACTTTATTTATCCCCCTATCAAAAGGGCCTCATCCTTCTGGAATTGGTAAATAGCTGCTATTCAAATGACCTATTATCAAATTGATATGAACGTTAAGAAAAATAGTGTTCTTCCTATTTTCTCCCTCTTTTTCACTTTCCATTTTCCCCTCTCATCTCATCCCCTCCCCACCTCTGTTCTTCTGGAATTTTATTTCAAATTTGTAAGATGAATTTCATACAACCAGAATGGTTTTCAAACAAAAGAATCTAATTTTTATATGTCACACTATAATCCCATAAGGTTGAAGAACATGTGTGCTTAACTCAATGCTATATTGCACTTGCATAATACCTGAGATATAGTTGATTCTAAATAAGTAAGGCACTGTTGTGTGGTGCTTTGGAGTATGGGTTAGATAGGGATGGATTTGAAATAGTACTCCACTTAACCACAGAAGCCACAGACTTCATTGAGTTTCAGTCTTTATATCCTTATAAAATGAGGATAATACAAACTTTTCCCAATTTACAAAGACTCTACTAAAGGATTTTATTACATAATTGTATAAAAGCAATATGCCTTTTGTAGAAACAGTATTTCAAATGTTGAGTTTTGATATTTCCCCTGGCTAGAAATATGCAATGCAAAGTTTTCTTGCAATGTTGAGCTTCAGCAAGAAGCTACACCTTACAGGCAGGCATGCCATTCCAGAGTAAATACCTGATGGCTTATAATATCTGTGTTGTTATGCTGTGATATTCAATAGTTTAGGTATATCCAATGCATTTGAGACTTACACTATTGTCGATTATGAAAGGTGTATCAGTCCAGAACTCCACTGTAAGTCAACAAACATCTATGGTGAATTGAAATAAGTATGCTTATAAAATAATAATATAAAAAGTGGTGTATAGGAAAGTATTGCTTTTATGGGCTGGGAATGTGGCTTAGTGGTAGAGTGCTTGCCTTGCATGCATGAAGCCCTGGGTTCAATTCCTCAGTACCACATAAAAAGAAAAAGCTGGAAGTGGCGTTGTAGCTCAAGAGGTAGAGTGCTAGCCTTGAGCAAGAAAAGAAGCCAGGGACAGTGCTCAGGCCCTGAGTTCAAGACCTAGGACTAGAAAAAAAGAAAGTATTGCTTTTATTATGAAATATCACCTGTCAGGCTCATGTGTTTAAGGCTTTTCCCCATCAGGTGTCAATATCTGGGGAGATGGTAAGAACTTTAGGAGGTGGGGTCTAGCTGAGGAAAGTAGGTCATTGGAGGTATGTCTTATCTATTCTCTCTCTTTCTCCCTTCTTCCCTCCCTCCTTCCTTCTAGACTTCCATGAGGTGAGCAGCTGTCTTCCACCACATCCTTTCTGCTATGATATTTTCTTTGCTTTAAGGCCAAAGAAATCGATCTAAACCAGAGTTTCAAATCCCAGGCCCCAAATCCTAGGGTTTCAAATGACAAGTCCTGAGAGCACAATGTTAAAGGGCAGACAAAGATTGATTATATGACACAGGCAGCCGTAGGAAAAGCTGTATTAAGTACTAGCTGTGTATTCTTTCCTTTATTCTCCCTCTTCCTCATCAGCAATATTATTTCACCTTCAATTGTAATGTTTTATTTTACTCACTCAGCCCCAAGTCAAAGGTAATTTCCATTTCACTCTGTTTTAGCTAAGGGAATCCATTGGTATTGAGATTTTTGCCCTTCAGCCCCTCATTTTTTTAAAAACAGAGAGCTTAACTGATGGTTTCCTGAATTGTGTTCAAGGACAAGGATAGACCAAGGTAGAGAGAACAACCATTTTGGTTTGCCTAAGATTGAAAGAGTTCCTAGGACAAAGAACTTTCAATGCTAAAATCAGCATGGGAAAACAGTGATGAATCTTTCATTCTACTCTTAGAATTCTTTTCTTTGCCATAATGACACTGAGATATTTAAAAAATGATTTGCATTCGGGAGTAGGTAGATGAATAAGAAAGAATGAAGATTGTACTCTGTGCCTCTGCTTAGGACCAGAACAGAATGCCAAACAAGAGAGTGAGTGCCTGTGTTTCTTCCTCCTTCAAACAAAAGTCTATAGTACTTCATACAATGGTTAATCAACAGACCTATCCTAGAATGGGTATTTACATTAAGCCCCCTCAAAAATGCTAATTGAAATTATTTGCAGCTAAAGGAAGTTTGAAAACTTCTTTCATTATATAGACAAAACCTGGAAAGGTGCTATTTTTCCCTGATTTATTATTCTTTATTAAAAGCTCTTGTTCTACAGATCAAAAAGAGGCCAGGCCTTTCACAGCTGGCTATTCTAATTTGTGAAGTACTATTCATATGGAAATCAAAATATAAGCCTTCCATGCTTGGCATCTAAGAGGCATAAGAATCTCTTTGTTAATAAGGTTTCCTCCATACAGCTGGAAGGTTGCTTTTTTGCTACATATAGCTCCTTATGACTTACTTTAGGTTGGAAATGGCCTTGGAGGAAGCTGTGTGTCATTGAAAACTACCTCATTTCCTTTTCCATTGCAGCTTTATAGTCCCTACAGAAACCTTTCAGAATTTACTGGAGAGTGTAGGCCCCAGTCAAGGGAAATGTGAAAATCTGCCACATGCAAGGTTAAGCCAATATCTCAGGAAATAGATTTGTAGTAAAAATAGTGTGTTACAGATAATTATATATAAAATGCTAATGTTTATTCAATATTTACTATATAGCAACAGCTTTGCAAACAATATCTCACTAAACTTTTCTGTGAACCTGTCAGGTAACAGAGTATTATTATGCCTCCTTTACAATTGTGGAAAGTGATGTTGTGAGAGATTAATCTACAAAAATCAAATATCAAGGAGATAACTTGTAGGGTCTGCTTTCTCTGCTCCGGCTCAAATGCTTATTTCTTTCTCTCTTATTACCCTCGTATCGTTCTCTCCCCTAACCCTCGGCCTGCAGACCCTCGGTCTGTCAGGGTGAGACATAGGGGCGGCTCCGGTCTGGCGTGCGCGCGACCCGCGTGGCAATGTGACCGCTATCCTACCCTGGGAGCTACGTACATAGACCACGGAGTCAGCTTCTGAGAGCAAACTAACTTTATTGAGAGAGGGACAAGGGGAGATGATCGGGGAAAGGGTGTTGGCCAGGATTCCCATAGGCCACGAGCTGTCAGGTGACCTCCAAGGGGCTGGTCACTTGACCTCCAAGGGGCTAGTCACTTGACCTCCAAGGGGCTACGTCACTCTGAGCGCGCCAAACCAGGGCGGGGCTGGTAGGCGCCAGGCTGGCTGCCAGCTAAGTCGGGGGTCTCTTTGCCCGACCGGTTTCTCCGGATTCCAATGTAGAGAGGATGGAAGGGCTGCATTCCCCAGCTGGGGGAGGTGCATCAGGCCCCTTCCATCTAGGGGGGAAGATGGACCCCAACAACAACTGAACTGAAATTTTATACCTAAATGGTGCAACTAACAAACATATACTGTTAAATAACAAACTAAAAAATTACTCCATTTATTTTCATTGAAGAAAATATAACTGGAGTTACAGATGACTAGAAGTCGATGGTGGGTAAGGAACGGATATGATCATTAAGTAATTTCAAAATATGCCTTTTCATTCATTACATAAAGGCCAAGAATGGCATTTGGATAATCTGTAGTCTACGAGCTATACCTAAATTTCTCTGCCATACCTCCCCTCAGTTTTTCAGCATATATAACATGTACTGTAAACACAGTATTTTGCATAGTGAAACATTTTGTCCTCATAACAATCTTAGGAGCTAGACATAATTATTATTTTATTAATATTATTCCTATAAATATTATATAATAATTTTTTAATTTTAAATAATGGAAGCAAAAAGAAGTAACATACTCAGGGTCATGTGAGTAGCAAGTATAGAGCTGATTTGAAGATTTGTACCCTTAACTTCATTATACTGACCTTAATTTTATTTACTTATTTTTTGTGCTAGTATTTGGGGCTTGAAGGCACTGTCCCTTAGCTTATTTAGCTCAAGGCTAGCACTTTACCACTTGAGCCACAGCTCTGCTTCCAGCTCTCTGACAGTTAACTGTAGATAAGAGTCTCATGGACTTTTCTACACAGGCAGGCTTTGAATTTCAATCCTCAGATTATAACCTCTTGAGTAGCTAGGATTACAGGCATTAGTCAGCAGTGCCCAGCTTATATTGACCTTTAAACCTTTACTTTCCCAGGATTAACTTTCTTTTAACTTTATAGAATACTTTTGAGTTTTCTCATTACACTTGTTTTCTGTCTTGGAAAACATTTGTTTCTTCTTGTTCAAACCTAATTACTGTCCTATAGACATGTTCTCATAAAGCAAGGTAGAACAAGCTGTCACTTTCACTCTGAATATCTTCTGTTAACTCTTTCCAAACTACTTCTGAACCTGCCTATGCCCCACAAGACTAGATGGCTCTCTGTGTACTTCTGGTTTGGAATATGAAAACCACCAGAGAAAGAATAAAGGAGGAAAAATGAAACAAAAAGGACAATTTATTCCCTTTGTAATGACCCATTACCTGTAGCAGTGTAGGAATCCTACATCTCAGCTACTATACTAGGGTTCCAGAAAGTACTCATGCCCCTGTTCTTAGAGGTTTGAAGAGTGGTTTCATATTATTAACCATATTTCACCATCTTCTGTTAGTATCCCATATCACTCCCAAGATCTCTGTAAATCATTGTTTAACTAAACACTCCTCAAATTTTTCTTAAAGTGTATCATCTTACCAGGCACCAGTGGCTCACACCTGAAATCCTAGGTATTCAGAAGACTGAGATCTAAGGATCACAGTTTGAAACCAGCTGGAGCAAAAACGTCCATGAGATTCTTATCTCCAAGGAACAAGTAAAAAACACAGAAGTGAAGCTATGACCCAGGTGGTAGAATGTGAGCTGTGAGCAAAAAACTCAGGGACAGGGCCCAGGCCATAAGTTCAAGCCCCAGGACTGGCACAAAAAAGTGCCACCTGTTTCATGCCAGGTATCTTGCTAATTCAAGCTCCTTTTCTATAAGTTCTGTACTTTATTTAATTCAAATTACTATTGAATTAGTTTCTAAAGAATAGTATACTAGAGACTAAGTAAAAAATGACATAACAGGTTGAACTGTGTACCTTTAGGGATTTCTTCAACTTTGAAATTCAATAATACTATGCTTTAGAATTTGTTCTTAAACATTCAACAGAAAACTCATTAATTCCCTAAGACTAGTTGTGCATTCAAACTAAAATGAGTAAGCAGAAATCAACAATACGATTGGACCCTCTTATTAAATGATTTTGGACATACATCGGCCAAATTAAGCCCTCTGAGACTTAAAAAAAAACCGTACAATATAAGTCTAATACAATTTCTATAAGAGAATTTGCCTTACCTCAACAGTAACATTAAAAAGGGTTTCACTGTATGCCAAATATACAAATAAATCAACACCTAAAAAAAGACAAATGGGGAAAAGTTAGCTCTGAAAACAATTTCTGGGTAGGCTGTATTTGTGGTTACAGGTTCAGAAACACAAGAATCTAATGATCTGCTACTAAAGTGAAGTGTGAGGCTAGTATTGATTTAGTTTTAGTTACTTAGAAACAATATTGATCCTTAGGAGATACATTTCAACATTTTACATTCAAGGCATAAAGTAGTTCCATCCAATTGATTAATAGACACTGTACATCATTTTTGTTTTTAATGAGATCTTTTTCTTCTGGATGAGATACTTTCACACCAGTGAAAGATTAAAAGTGGATTTTATAGCTGAAATTTTAACATAAATGAGTTCCCATTTCAACTAGCGAAGGAAAAAAAATGGCATGTTCATTTTTTGAAAATGAGTGATTCGTGAAAAATGGATAAGAAGGCTCTAAGAAGGCTTGGTGTTCCCCTGACAATGTTACCATTTCCCATGCACTGAAACTCAAAGGTGTGATGAGAGATATACAGTGTGCTTCCAAAAATCTCCTTCAGTATATATCATGGAATGGTGAAAACATTCTGAGTTGCCAAGTTTTTGAGTTATCAAAATCTTAAATAAGGTTCAGGTTTCTCTTCCCTCTAGTGAAAGAACTGTGATTCTGCCACACATTTGTGGTTCATACTCATAATTCTAGCTTCTCAGGAGGCTGAGATCCAGATCATGATTCAGGGCAAGCCTAGCCAGAAAAGTCAGCTAGACTCCTTAACCAAAATCACCAGCAAAATTCCAGAGTAGAGGTGTGGTTCAAGTGGTAGAACACCAAGCAAGCAAACAAGTAAGCCAAGCAAGTGCAAGGTCCTGAGTCCAAAGTCTAGTACTTTCCCTTTCCCCTAAAAGTATTTTATTTCCAAGCCAGCTGCAGTGGCTCATGCATAGAATTTTAGCTACAAAGAAGGAAGAAAGCACGAAGACTGTAGTTGTGAGTCCAGTCTAAGCAAAAAGTTCATGAGATCCTCATCTCAATAAATACAAATCCTAAAACAGTGAATTGTGTCTGTCACTCAAATTATGTAAGAAGTATAAACACAGCCCAGGCCAGCCTGAGCATAAATGTAAGACCTTATTAAAAAATAATAAAAGCAAAAAGGCCAAAAGTAGAGCTCAAGAAGTAAGCTTCTGCCTAGCAAGTGCTAGAAGAAAAAAAATTGATTTGTTTCTGGCAGGCTAAGAGGAAGGACCTGGGCATTTCCTCATTAATTGAGACATGAGGAATGGACATACATTCCCAAACATTCAGAGAAATCACATAGCCAGATAAAAGAGAGTAACAGGCACCAAAAATGAAAAAGCTGTGATATGTGATGGAAATATCTGACTTTGAAATCTTAGCTCATCATTGAGTGGTGGCATGACCTTGGACAGGTTTACTTAAGCTCTCAGCACTTCATTTATAAAAACAGAGATAAAAATTCCATTTCACATAGATGTTCTGAGGACTCAGTGAGATAATGTATGTGAAAGAGCATAGCAGAATGATCAGTGCACAGAATTTTTCTCAATAAATTATAGTTTTTATTTCAAAAATGAACACTTGGTTTTAAATAATATAATCGAGTTACAGCAATAAACCAAACATCCTTGAAATAAAGAGTACATTTTAAGGCAATATAGAATCAAGCATTACGTGGAATAATGTCACGTCCCAAAATATGTACTTTGAAGAGAAATAACCACTTTACATGTTAGTCAAAAGAATGTTTCATTTCCAAGCTATCAATTCCCCATAATTCATGTGCCTGTGTTCATGTTCACACAACTGGTATTTCTATCAGTTCCAATAAAACACAAAAGTAAATGTGTAATATGATACACATCTAACCTAGCTTCCTAGACTATTTGCTGCTTTTGGATTACATGTGTCAATGTTTTCCTCCAATGGAGAGATCTAATAAAAATGCTATTTTGTCTGCATCTAGCCCAGTAAGATCAATTTCATAAAGTATAATTTTGAGGGAATATCCAATGGATGTAAGTGGTCTGCTAGCATCCTTACAATTTATGAAGTGCTTTACAGTTTCCAAAATGCTTGGACTTACATCTAAATTTCCTACTAAACACTGCAAGCAGTATCTAAAATTTTGTTAGTTATTAAATTATTTAATTTTCAGAAAGATACATGCACAAATCACTACACGTACATGTGCACATGCATGCACACACATATCACACACATAAAATATTACAACTGAATATACTCTACACATTTCAGTTCAAACATATATCTTGGAGCTGGGAATATGGCCTAGTGGTAGAGTGCTCGCCTTGCATACATCAAGCCCTGGGTTCGATTCCTCAGCACCACATATATGGAAAAAGCCAGAAGTGGTGCTGTGGCTCAAGTGGTAGAGTGCTAGCCTTGAGCAAAAAGAAGCCAGGGACAGTGCACAGGCCCTGAGTTCAGGCCCCAGGACTGGCAAAAAAAAAAAAAAAAACATATATCTTGGTCCATAATAGTAGAAAGTGTCCTTCATGGAACAAAAGTCAAAACATCCTGGTTCCAGACAAACAAGAATATCCAAGTAGCAGGAAACATGGAAGCATTTAAACTTGCAGCATGCCATACAAACATGTTCTGGTCCAAAAGATATCTGCAATTACTAAAAGTGATACCAACAATAATTTCAAGCCAGGAAGAATCATGGCAATGAATCTATGTACAGGCAAACTAGCAAGTGAAGAATTAAACTGTCAGGACATTCAAGAATGGTCAGGTAAAGGGACAAGCAAACACTACCCTGTATATCTCATAGCCTAGCCTAAAGCATTTTATCTGCTTCATTCTTTTTTTCCTTCTCTCATAAGTTTTCCTTAGAGAAGATACCTAGATTCAGTCTTCTACATCTAACATCCAGGCCCTGAGTTCAAGACCCATGCAGACAGACAGACAGACACACAGACACACAGACACACACACACACACACACACACACACACACACACAGCAAAGAAAAGATATTGAAGAATAAAATGTACGACAATTCTCAACCCTGACTACATATTATCAGGCTTAAAAATATCTCCACTAGGCCTAGATTCTACTTCACTTCAAATAAGTCAGAGCCTTTAGAAAACAGGATTTTCACAGGTACACACAAAAACCTTTGTTCGTGATTCCAATGTGTAAAGTACCATTGCACTAGAGAGGATGTTCTCAAAGTGTGGTCTCCAAAGCTTTATAGTATTTGCTGGAAATTTGTTCAAAATGTAAACAGTGAAGTCCCAATCCAGACCTAATTAATCAGAATTTCTGGAAGTAGAACCTAGAAATCTGTGATTAAACAATATCTCCAGTTGCTACTGGAGTGTGATAATAATTGAGAACCAAAATGATGATGCCAGGTTTTACAGATTTTAGTTTAGACAAAGGATGGATTACCCAGGATATGAAACAAGGAAAGTAGTTCCCATAAAAGATTGGAATGAAAAAAATAAATGTTAAATTTATTCAGAATCAATTTACTTAAAACTATAGGTAGTATAGGAGTTAAGGCCCATGAATGCCTCAACGCCATATCCATGTTTTTAAGGTAGAGAGCCACTATGCCTATTGTCGACATGGATAACTGAAAAAGGAAACAAATGCCAGGATAAAATGACCTATTTAAACAGGGGTTAGATTAGGCTCAAGATTCCTTATAAATCCTGGGGTTCTTCCCCACATTGTGTCAAAATAATATGCCCCAATCAATTCATGTTCTCCTACAGCCTGACTGGCATCTTTTCTGGTAATGGTCACCCTGGAAAATGAGAGTAGGAAACGTCCAAACATAATACCTTTGCGGTTGTTAAATGTCAGGTCTGAATACCCATATTATTTCTCTGATCATGTGCACTGATGGTATATTTACAGGAACTAGCTGCCTTCAAAGAGCAGTTCAGAATTCTCTGAGGGTTAAATCTTAAATTACTTCACAAGAGATTTAACAGCAAGGCTTCAGACCAACTGGCTGTATGAAGTATACTTCAGTGTGTGTATGCTGTAATCAATCAAATTGACTGACAAAGACATTTGCAACCAGTTTACTAGGGAAAACTTCAATAGTCCTTTGGTCTTAGAAGTTCCTGTTGACTTATCATTTGCTTCAAAAATCAGAATATTTATTAATAAAGTCATTTCCTCTTTCCAAACACAAAATTGACAGCTTTGATTTTTTTCCACAGGAGAGCTGGAGTCTCCTCTTGATAAGTAAATGAAAGCTCCACAGAAATTAATTTAATATCATCAATGTAATTTAAATATATCTTGAATATTACTAAAGGCTCTGCTTCATAGTAGATGTCAGGGCACTAATTCCTTAGGAAGTTTTATCTATGATTGATGCCTTAGCTCCACCACCAGAAATTCCGATAAAAATCAGTCATGGTAGAGTTTTGGCATTGAGATTTTTAGAAGCTCCCTACAGCATTCTACTATGTAGCTATAGTTGAGAAATAACTTCTAAAGGAGTTTTAAAACAGTATAGAAGCTGAGTGCTACTGGGTCATGCCTCTAATCCTATTCAGGAAGCTGAGATTTGAGGATCATAGGTTGAAGCTAGCCTGGGAAGGAAAGTCCATGACTCCTCTTATCTCCAATAAATCATCCAAAAGACAGAAGTGGAGCTGTGACTTAAGTGGTAGGGTACTAGCCTTGAGCAAAGAAGCTCAGGGATAATGCTCAGGCTCTGAATTCAATCTCCAGGACTAGCATCCACAAACAAATACTGTAGAACTATTGATGAGATAGTAGACACATTGGTAGAGAACAAAATAAGAGATTATCAAATAAAAATCTAATCTGTTTCAAGATACACAGAAACAAAAATATAGAGTTTGGAACAGCACCATTTAGAATCTTAAGCAGAACAAACCAATGTAAAAAAAAAACAGTTTCTAGAAGATTACCCTAGTAGCATTATTCAAGATGGACTAAAAAACAACTTTCTATTCATTCAGTTAGCACAAATGTGATAGCTACTAAAGGGAAAAAGCTAAATTAGTCCCATATTGTCTGTACAATAAATTTGAATCTCCTCAAGTTAGTCCTTGTACATTACCCAGTATTTTCTATCAATATGTTTAATATAGTTCTTTCTGACTAAGTGAAGTAATTCACACCTGTTGCCCTAACTACTTGGGAGGCAGAGATCAGAAGGACCATTTTTCAGGGTCAATAAAAGTTCATTAGACAACAAGGTCAACAAATTTTAAAATGCTAGGCATAGTGTGCATGCCTGTAATCTCCAGCTATTTGGGAAGCATAAATAGGACAATCACAATCCAGGCAGGCTTGAGAATAAAAAAGAGACTATAGTAAAAAAAATGGTAACAGAAGCAAAAAGGGCTGAGAGTGACTTAACTGTTATAGAGTATGCCTAACAAGTAAGGCCCAGAGTTCAAACATCAGTAGTTTTCACACAAAAAATTATTCTTTCTTCAGCACCACTCTTCCTTCAATTTGGTTAATAAGCAAAATATATAGAACATTATGCTCCATACTCTGTTTTATTTAATTTAGATAAGAATATAAGTATTCAGAGAACATGAAAAATACTGAATAATAAACATCTGAATTTTCTTTAACAAGATGTTACTTCTGACATATTTAATATGTACTAATCTATCATAAAGTAGCATTAAAAAACTTCCTCCAGGATTACCAAAACCACCATACTTATCCCTCACAACTTTGTTTTCAAAAAAAGACCAATCAGTCTGTACTTAAAAAATAAAATATGGCATCCTCTAAAACATATATAGTACTTCTAAATCTTGCCTGGCTTAAAAAGGTGGCAACTGCTTAACAGCTATCTGCAACTCTAAATATTTCATTAAAAGCTAAGTCATGTCAGCACTTCTGTGCAAAAAGGTGATCTTCAGAGCTTTCTAGTTTCCCTGGGAAAGTTGTTTCTACTTAAGTTGCCACTAAAAGTTTCAATCCCAGGGATGGTATTTATGTTTTAAATGTTGAAGTAAAAATCATTACACATCCACATGGTTAACACCTCCACTAAAAGAAGTTCCAGAGAAGTAAAGTCAGATGAGTGTCCCTTAGAGGCAAGATTTGATATTTCATTATTGCAGAGGGAAGTACAGGGGACAATGGAAGATATTTTAAATATATTGACTTCCATTAAGTGAAGAGATTCAAACAAAAATTTGCTTTCTTTTACTGGGTTCATTTAGAGTATTCTTAGCTACTAAGAGACCAGCTCCATTTGAATTGTTCTGAGTAGAATCACCCATTACCCTTTAGATATGTCAGTCTACAAAGAATTGTTTAGTGTCATGGTACACACCAAGAGCTAGGCATAAGAGTCAGAAGATTTGCAGTTCAGGAATGGTTCTGTTTCACCTAGCTGTGTGACTAAAGGCACACTCTTTTCTACTTAAGGTCTCAGTTTCCTTAGCTTTCAAGGCAATTTGCATTCCTGTCTTATTTCTGATGTGGGATTGGTATACTAAACAAGGGAGATAATAGTTTTGAAAACCTTTTGGAAAATACAATATAAATTTTCATGCAATAAATTAAAGAATTCCATAACTTTGAATCATAAGTTGCAAGGAGAAACACAATAAAATAGTTACAAAGGGATTAAAAAATAAATACTGAGTATTCTCATAAAACCCTATTATGAGAACTATCAATGGACTTCATAGACTCTCCAAAGTCCATGGCAATTCATAAGTCTCTCCCCCACCCCCTGTGGCAATGTGAACTCTCATTCCCCTAGAGATAGATAATAGAGAGATGAGACAGATAAGAGAGACAGACAGATGGATGGATGATAGACAGACAGACACATATATTATTGTTTCTTTTTCTTTTTTTGCCAGTCCTGGGGCTTGAACTCAGGTTCTGAACACTGTCCCTGGCTTCTTTTTGCTCAAGGCTAGCACTCTACCACTTGAGCCACAGCGCCACTTCTGGCTTTTTCTATATATGTGATACTGAGGAATCGAACCCAGGGCTTCAAGTATGCTATGCAAGCACTCTACCACTAGGCCATATTCCTAGCCCCACATTATTGCTTCTTTCAAGTCAATGTCTGCATAGTATGAGCTAGAAGTCTAACTTGCTTAATTTTTGCAATCGCTGCTCAATAGTTTACCAGAGAATCCAATGCCCATCAACCATAGCAAGCAAGACAAAATGACATGATAACATGTGCTCTTTATCAGTATGAACAAATCAAGTACTCTAAGAAGATGATGGTAATAGTGAAGAAAATAGTTGGCACTTTAGGGAAGAAATTTAGTGATTATAAAATTACATAATTTATCACCTCATTACTCTCATTAAATGTAGAATTACTCTTCCTAGAAGCTCAAATGAGATTGTGTACTTGTAACAGGCAGAGGAATGGCTCTGCATCATAAGAAGATGACAGACATGTTCCCTCACCTATAACTAATGTTAAAGGAGAAATTTGAACACCGTAATTTCCTTTCTATTTCTCTGGCTTGTATGGTTCATAGAAAACAACACAGCCCTCTTTACATTCCTGCTTCTATTTGCCTCTGAAAAACCAATACAGCTAATAAATAAGAAAGATGCTTTTCAGCTGCTCATGACAATAGTTTGGCAATATAATTTTTTAACTCAATGCATTAAATGAACAAAATATTTTAAATCAAATTTAATATTTCATATTTAAACATTGACTATAGATTTTCTATATATATTTATATGTAGGTGAATTTGTCAAAGGAAAGATCTGTCTAGAAATGGATGAGTTTCTATATTTGAAATATGATCATGTATATCATCACTTCTTTTCCTATTTCAGCCAAAGGAATCACTACTTTCATCTCCATGGTTAACAGAGGGTGAATGATATTGAATATGGTTGAAGTAATTTATTTGCATGCATGAGGAGAGAAAAATGAAATCTGTTAAATTTGTTTTAGGAGGAGAGAAATAGGTAAGGGAGAAAATCAAAGGGGGTAATTTTGATCAGAATACATGGTAAGTTTGTACAGAAATGTCACAATGAAACCCATTCCCCTTGGAACAATATACGCTAATAAAATCATAAAAATATTGAAAAAAACAAAATCAGCATTGTGATGTGAGTACTTGTAACGTTCTAGTAGATTATTGTGTGGGCTCTCCAAAAGTATGGAGTTTTAGAGAGACATTGATCACAAATTTTAATTCAAGCGTGTTATTTAATAGGCAATGCAAGGAAGGGTAAAAAGTATTCCCCAAACTGAAAATAATGTGCAATGGATGAAAGATTTGTCACCAACCACCCTCATATAAACCACAGCATGACAACCAAACAGCTCTGCTGTTTACAGTGAGAACAGAAATTTCTTACTTAGCTGAGCCTGATTTCTCTGCAATCAAGAGAGGATCTATCAACTGTATGAACATAAAATTCAATAGATAAGTTATTGCACCAATTCTGAAAACAGGCAGAAAATAGCCCTCCTGGCTGCAACGTGGCATTTCAGTCATGTTTTTACTTACCAGGTATCACTTCAGTGAATCCAGATACCTGCCCATGTGAAAAGATTACACTGGAGCCTAAGGGTAAACACTTTTATCATCTATTCTTATTTTCTTCTTTCTTTCTTATTTTGCAAGACACTCATGAAACATGAATTGCTCCAGAGAAGAGAACAAGACTATAAGACAGGAAATAAAATAACCGTCTTTTGAAGTCTTCTCCATTTACCTACCAATCTTCCTCTCTTCCTTCAAGTCACAGCTACTTTCAAATTATAGAGGAATGAGTTGAGAAGAGACATAGTGCTTTATGCCACAGTGCTCAAAGCGCACAGTTGTATACTCAGTTGCTATTTATTGATCATGTGGTATGAGCTACACTAGATTAGAAGTTTTCCAAAAAATTATCCTAGAAGTTATAGGGTACACATATAGTTCCAGCTTATAAGAGTAAAATCTTTCAAAGTAACAGATTCAAAGATTCCAATCCGCTTTTTATTTGGTGGTGTGTGCAGGAGGAACAACAATGATACATGAAACATAATTTTAAATGTAAAATTCTTCAGTCAGCTCAATAGTGACCATCATTATCTGGTAACAAGTTTGCATACCTGAAACACATGATTTAATTCTAAGCACAAGGTAGGAAAAAATTTCAATGGTTAGCATGTTTCAAACATTATTTCAGAATTATATTTTAAATAGAGATTCTCAAACTCCATCTCTTGAACTTCTAATTTACAGAGTCTGTGGAAAACACTAGTAATGCATATATTTTGTCAAGCATTTTGAGAAAATGCTAGTTCAGATGCCTTCAAAAGTCCATTGTTTAAGTTCACATAATGTGAAATACATTTGCCCATAGATTCCTAGTGGATCCATAAACAACATATCATTTGTGTATCATTCTTAAAACCAAGGATGATTGGAAATGAAGATCCTGCTAGAGTAGCAGAACAACAATAAACCTAGTCTATACCTAGGCATACAATAAGGACAATTAAAACCAAATTAAGAAAGAAATGGGAGTAAGTAGTAGTGAACTGAAATTCAGCAGAATTTCCTTTACATTAAGTATATCTATAAGAGAAAAATATCTAAGTGTCAAGGGCAATTCAGTCAATAAATTATCCAAGCCATCATTTTTGCTGCCATCTCTCTTGAATGTTCCCAAGTCAAATAAGGTAGAAGCACACCATGGAATCATCAGAAACATTCCCATGAGGATTCCCAGCCAAATGGTATCACACAAAGAACCATGAAGATTTGGGCTCCAGACCTAGCTCACCACTAATTCACTTTACTTCCTTGAAGCTTATTTGTCATTCCTTTAGATAGACTCCATAGTTCAGTCTCAATAAGCAGGCCAGCTGACACAGCCAAGGGCTGAAGCAAACAAGAAGTGAAAGGAGCCATAGGATCTAAACCATATTTCCTTAAGTGCTTGGCTTTAGCCTGCTGACCAATCTGAGCTCCAAACTGCAAGCTATAAAAGGAAGAAAAAAGATACATAAGCACATTCTTCAATGCCGCATGTACCACAGGTACAGCCAAATTTATCAATGTCCAGCCTTTAGGAAGAAGTGTGCAAAAACTACACTGCCAAGAAAGCATTTGTACAGAAGCCTGCAAAAGCTGAAATGCAAACTACAGAAAATCTGGAGAGGCAGAGCTGCCTCTGGAGGGGAACATCCCTGTGTCTGAATGGGAGTAGTGATACTTCTGGACATATGGACAGTTATGCCCTGGGCAACAATGTGAAGTTGCTAATTACATAATCTGGGTTTTCAGCAACCAGTTGTTCCTTTTACTGAATCTCTTTACCCCTTTGGGCTCCTAACTTCCTCAAGCATTCATTGCCAGCCTGATTGCATCACTGCTCTCTGTGAGGCAATTGCAGGCCAGAATCAGATAAATACTATGGATTCCTCTCCCTCGAAAATACATCTATAACACACTAAAAATGGGTGTGCTTCCAATTACCTAATAATTGAGATGGGTGGATATAATTCAAGGATCTTTAGAAATGGATAGAAGACAAAGATATTCCAGGTCTAACAGGCAAGTAGAATTTTTTTGTTTGATTTCAATGTCTCCCCTTTATGCACTATTGCTCTTCCCCTTCCCCAACTATGGAACCAGTGTCATCATCCTCTCTTCCCTTTTCTCAAAATCAGCTCACATAAAAGAAACTATAATTGTACCTCAACTAAGGAAGTACATCATGATCTTCCCCAAAAGTTTCTGAATTCTAAGATCTCTTTGTACTTGTGGAATGACAATATTCTATTCTATTCTTCTCATGTTAACATGGATTCAAGTTCCATGTCCATAGTATGGAGATAATAAGATTTATGTAATGATTAAAAAAGGTATTTTATATTAATATGCTAGTGTCACATTTTATTGTCATATTATATAATACCAACTATAATTATTATCAGCAGTGAAGAGCCAAATATACCAAACAAATTGATCCCTCCCATCATTGTAACTAACAGATAGGTCATCTTTTTCCAGAACAAGTATAAGAAAGGAATTCAGCAGGGCACAGAAAATATGCACTGGTCTGAGAAATTGTAAGTTCAAGAGGCAATATAGCTCAAACAGAAGCCATAACTATAAGGTATCCTTAGAATTTTGTCAATTTTAATAAATGCAAAAGTTTTCTATCACATGACATAGTTGCATCCTGACTAAATTTCACTTGTCACAGAGTGAAACTGCATCTCTGAGAAGAAGTATCATTTTTGCCCTGTGATACCATCTATGCCATACAGCTTTCAAAAAAGGACCTTTCTTTAGAAAGCTTTAATCCTGGAGTTGAAATTCCAGTAGTACAGAAACATAATGGTTTCCACAATCCCTACTTCCTGTTATTTATACTCTTTTATGACTACCCTATCATAATTTGTTTCCAGTAGTAGAATATGCAGGCCTGCTGCACTTCCATAACTAAGTATAATCACCTGTGATGTCCATCTTTGTTAGGAATACCTCATTGGCTCTAAGAGATGTCACCTGCCCTTTTATAAGCTGAGCTGAGCTGTGTAGAAGCCTTTGTACCCAGGACCTGACACTCCTCTTGCCATTTCACCAAGGAATAGAGACCTGATAACAGGTACATTTTGCTATGTGGAGCTGATGTCAATTTGAAATCAATTTTCCTTAGGAGAAACTTCATTACAGCCCATTAGAAACCCAGCTACAGGATACAGATTCTTTCCCCCCCTTTTTTTTAATTGTAAAAGTGATATACAGAGAACTTACAGTTACATAAGTCAGATAATGAGTACATTTCTTTTTTCAATAGTGTTATCTTCCCTCCCAGTTTTTCCCCTCCAGCCTTCCTGATCCCTTCTCCGCCCCCCCCGCCCCCGGTTGTATAGTTTATAATCAACAGTGCCTAGTGACTATCACTGCTGCATTTTTTTCACCCTTTATCTCACCATTTCTTGCCCCCCAAAACAGGTAAACTTATATACAAGACAAAAGGTGCAGAAAACACAGTGACAAAGGAGAAAAAACAAGCAAAAACAAAAAGAAAAATAACAGAAAAAACGTCATTTCCACTTCTTGGAATTCATTTTGATAAACATTATTTTATATGATCATATGAATGTGGCTATTGAGCCCTTGTGATTCTTTTTTTAATTATTAGTTATTGTCAAAGTGGTGTACAAGTATTTACAGTTTCATATGTAAGGCAGTGAGTACATTTCTTATCAAACTTGTTACCTCCTCCCTCATTTTTCTCCCACCTTCGCTCCTCCCAATTCCCTCCCTTGCACCAAGTTGTATAGGTGGTTTATACCATATAATTTTGTAAGTGTTGTTGTTGCATTAGTTTGCCTTTTACCCTTTTTCTCTCCATTTTGATGTTTCCCTTCCCTTCCCTAGTTCCAATACACAGGGTACACAATATACAGGGTACCAAAATCAGTTGCAGTGACATCAGAGGTAAAACCCTGGGGAAGAAAGACAAAAGAAAATGGCATAATTTCACATGGCACATTGAAAACAACAACAATGAAAAACCACTTATTTCCATAGCTTGGAGTTCATTTTGCTTACCATCGTCTTATGTGTTCATATGTGCATAGATATTGAGCTACTATGATCTTCTGCTGGGACTATCCCAGTTGTGTACTAACTATTACCACTGAGGGAAACGACAGAGTCTATGTTTCTTTGGGTCTGGCGCATTTCACTTAGTATGATTTTTCCAAGTCTTTCCATTTCCTTACAAATGGGGCAATGCCATTCTTTCTGACAGAGGTATAGAATTCCATTGTGTAAATGTACATTTTCTTGATCCACTCATCTACCGAGGGGCATCTGGGTTGGTTCCATATTTTAGTGATCGTACATTGTGCTGCAATGAATATAGTTGTGCTGGTGGCTTTAGTGTGGTCTTGCTTGTAATCCTTTGAGTAGATGCCCAAAAGCGGGGCTGCTGGGTCGTAGGGGACCTTTATGTTTAGCCTTTTGAAGAACCTCCACTTTGCTTTCCAGAGTGATTGAACAAGTTTACAGTCCCACCAACAGTGTGGCCACATCCCTGTCAGCTCTGTTGTCATTACTTTTCTGGATAATGGCCACTCTTACTGGGGTGAGGTGGAATCTCAATTTTGTTTTGATTTACATTTCTTTTATGTCCCGTGATGTAGAGCACTTCTTCATGTGTCTCTTGGCCAAACTCACAGAGATGTTATAAGGATTAAATAAGATTTTAGATCTAAAGCATAAGGCAACAAACTTCATTTGGTAATCTGTTACCATTATTAAAGGCCCCCAACTAGCATTTGTGGCACCTAGGACAAGAGTACAAATGGCAGCCCACATACCAGATGTCTACATATTTTAAAAATGTATATATATGTATACATATATATACACACATTATATATATATACATATATATACATATGGATAGTTAAATATATTCTCTCCTCTCACTTTGAGAAAGATACTTTATAACAACTTCAAAGGCCAAGTTCACATTGTGAATTCTCAAATTTCCTACAATTTTGAACCAGAATATATGAGGACAGGCAAAAGTGTTCCCTGACTATTCCCTTCTCATTCTAGGGTATATTACACAGCAGAACCTCACACAAATGAATGTAAATAGTCCAGCCAAAGCTCCAAGTTCTGTGTACCTCAAGGTAGCAGATCCAACAAATTAAAATGCCACATGTTCAATATTCTGTGTGTGTGTGCGCGCGCGCGCGTGTGTGGTGGAGCTTGGACTCAGAACCTAGGTGCTGTCCTTGACCTTTTTTTGCTGAAGGCTAGCACTCTACCACTTGAGCCAAAACTCCACTTCTACCTTTCTCCTGGTAGTTAATTGGAGATAAGGGTCTCAGAGCAGACTTTCCTGATCCTACTGGCTTCAGACCATGATCCTCAGATCCCAGCCTGAGTAGCTAGGATTACAGGTATGATCCACTGATATCTTGCTACATGTTTGTATTCTATATGGCACCCATAGCTTATAATCTGCTGAAAGCATCTCTCAAGATAAGCAAATAGACAGCACAGAGTCCCCTCCCTACAGGAAGAGATATGGCGAAATGGCCTTAAGGGAGCCTTTCAGAGCACAAATTTTAGGCCACAGGCACCTCTTCCCTAGGTTTAAAAGTAGATAATCCAAAGCAATTAAATGAGTTTTGTTTTGAGGTCTCATTTTAACTAAAACTAGCCTTTTCTGTATTGTGTTTTTTTATATTATCATCCTCGGACAGCTTCATTTTCCCATTTCCTCTCATTATCTGACCATTGTCACCTATCATCAGGAGATGCAACTGTCCTCACAAACAACTATTAGGTGATGAGTGATCAAGGACTAAACAAGCATGATTTTAATTATT
This sequence comes from Perognathus longimembris pacificus, assembly GCF_023159225.1. Taxonomy (NCBI): domain Eukaryota; kingdom Metazoa; phylum Chordata; class Mammalia; order Rodentia; family Heteromyidae; genus Perognathus; species Perognathus longimembris. The sequence continues at coordinate 23,620,314 of NC_063188.1, forward strand.
TTAGGAATCAAAGTCAGTTAACTAGCATTGAATAAACAGCCATCTCTAGAGAGGGATAACTATGGTCCATGTGAGTAACTGAAGCATTTTCTCAAAGACTAGAATTGGAAGACATTTAAAAGTACAGATACTTAGCATACCTTCAAGTCTATTTTCCTATGTTTTTTATTCAAGTCCAATCCAGAAACACTGAGGCAAAGTGTTGTTTGCAGCATTATATTCATCTGTATAACCCATATAAGTCATGGTTATCTCCTTCTAACACACCCCATTCCTACTTATGATTTTATACCCTCTGAATTATTACCAAAGATTTCTGGAAAAGAATGAAGGAAGAGGGGGAATTCTATATGTGTTTGTATGTGCACACAATAAATAAAATCAGAAGCAGCAGTCTATGTAAAGTCCTGAAACAAAATGATAATTTAAAAGAAGTCAAACTATCATTAAATATATTATATTAAAATGAGATTAATTCTGTTCAACAATCATCTTGTAAAGATAAATTCATCAATGGCTTACAGATTGTAATGAAGTACGGCATAAATGGAATGGGAAACATTTTCCTCTATTGCTTGAGATGTTATATTTATAATCAGTTCATCTACAGAAAAGATTCTAAAGCTGACAGAGGCCCCGAGTCTCATTTCCATATTCATAGCAAATTCAGAGATAAAGAAAAGTCAAGTCAAGGACATCAATCCTAGCACTGAAATTGCATCCATCTCCCAGGAAGATGACATACAAGCCAGTCAAACAGACAGAGTTGGTCAAAATGTGTCTTAAAGAAGCTGATAGAGGCTTGACATCTGAGCAGAGCTCTGGAAGATAGAGGTAATTTTCCCTGGAAGACAGAAAATGACAGGGGTTTGAGGTGATTGCAACCTCCAGAGGCAGTAACAATAGACTATGTCTGCTAAAAATGCCAATGCTATCTTATGCTATTTAATAAATGTGAGTAATGATTTTCCCTTTCTTAGGCATTAAGGGTAAGAGTAATAAGCTAAGTAGCTAAGTGATATTAATTTTTTATTTCTTATTTATTTTACCATAAAAATCTACTGATTTGTTTTATTTTTTATTATTGATTTTATTATCTACAAGTGGATTACAGAGGGGGATTACAATTTAACATGTCCACTTATGTGTACAGGACATCTTGTTCAGTCACATCTTTGATCATTCTCCCTTCCTGTTCAACTTTCCCCTTCCTCCACCAGTCACACCACGTTTCCCACTCCTTTTTCACATAAGTGCACAGTGTATTTTGACTGTAATCATCCACCACTCCTTTTTATCCATCCATTCCTTCCCTCCCACTAAACTGCACAATGATTTTTGTGTACATTATCTTATTTAATCCTCAGAAACTCACAAAATATCATTAGTATTCCAATTTTATAGAAAAATAAATGGAGGTCCACAGAAATTAAATAACTTGTTCAGTAAGACATAGAACTGCTATATGACTACAGATAGTTCTTAAATATTTGTACAATCACTCATGATTTGGATTACATGCTCTTAGAAGGAACTTGATACAGCAAGGAAGTTCCAAAGCTAGGGCATACCAAACCATTTCATGTATGGAAAAGTTCTGGAAATTAAAGATATCAACATGAAGGTGAAAAAGATTCAGGCACACATGAGATCAATAAACATATGATTGTGTCTCTTTTTTTTCCTAGTGCTAGGTTTTGAATACAAGGTCTCACATTTACTCAGGTGGTTCTCTACTATTTGAGCCATGCCTTTAGCCTTGTTTTGTTGGTGATGGTGTGGGTCATTTTTGGAATGTTGTCTCATGGGTTTTCACAGCCCAGGCTGGTCTTGAACTATGATCCTACATATCTCAACTTCTTAACTAGCTATGATTACATGCAAGCGGCCTCAGCAACCAGAAATTACATGTCTTTTAATCACTCATAGACCTCCAGTTTCTGTCATAATGTCTAACATAGAGTAGGTTATCAATGAATGCTTTTTAAATGGGTGAATGAATGGAAGAAAAGATGGATCCATGATTTCAATACTGTTCAAGGTTTACAAATGGCTATCATGTGGAAGAATATTCTATGTCATTCTGGAGGAGAAAACTGTAATGTGTAAAACCTTAGATTAAAAGTAAAAGAGACATTTATAAGAGTTATCAGGGTTCAAGAAGAGAATGATGTGATAAGGAGAAGTTGTAAGTTTCTGGATAACCCAAGTAATTTCTTTTATTGACAACCAAAATACAAGAAAAAATTGGAATTTTTGTTTACTTACACAAACATGAGAATAGAAGAGTAATGAGTCTTGTGGTATTTCAAAAGCTGTGATGCTGACCATTCAGGCTCAGATCATTGTTCTCAACTTGTTGAGTTTATGTCACACATTTGGCTTTAAAATACTTAAATTCAAGTGCATGTATGTAAAGTGGTAGTTACCTGTTTTTCTAATGTGATTTGAAATTTTCTTACTAATCTTTTTCTTATGTTTAATTAAGCTTGACAATTCCTGCTATTCAGTAAATTGTTAATGAATACATTTAAAAAAAACAACAGGTAAATACTGTTTGAGAACGTCTGCTTACCCTATTCAGTTCCTTAGAAACCAACTCTCAAGATCTATTTAACTGGCCACAGCTCAATTCATATCAGCCTCATTTAGCACATGGAGGAAAATAGATAAGAGTATGAATTTCATTAGCAAAAATGTAATATGACAGACCTATCTATCATCAGGCAAATACAATTGATCCTCATTATTTACAAAATCTCTGTTTGCTTAGTTGCCCACTCCCTAACACTTATTTGAAAAACACCAAATTAATATTTACTGTGATTTACATTCCATTACAGGTATGCATATGCTCAGAGTGGTAAGAAAAAGTTACTGATATGCATATTCCCAGCTGATATAGGGAAAATAACAATGTTCTACCTTCTTGATTCAGCATCCACACTATTAACATGTGTTTTTTTATACTCTATTTAGTGCTATGTTTTTCACATTTATTGTGAGTTTCTTTTTCTTTGTAATTTCACTATTTAAAATAGCCCCCAAGCACAGTGCTGACATGTTTTCTGGTTTCATGTTTCTGGTTTCAAATGCAAAAGCCTATATCGTGTATTATGAACAAAGTATGTTTAGATAAGCTTCATTCAGATATGTAGGCAACTATTCGTTGTGAGTCCAATGTTAACGAATCAACAGAATATGTGAAAATGTCTTTAAGCAGAAATATACTTAAAACCATTAGGTATTGATAAGATTGACCAGTTAGTCATAGGAACTAAACATAACTCAAGGGTCTGAGCAACTTTAGCATATATTACTACTGTGAATAATGAGAAACAGATGTATATTCTAATCCTGCCTGAAGTAAAGATATAACCACTATGGCTTTCTAGGGATCATATGAACACAAGTGCCAGCATTGGGTTAGCATTCTGGGAGAAAATGAATAAAGCTACAGGGCTGGGAATCTGGCCTAGTGGCAAGAGTGCTTGCCTCGTATACATGAAGCCCTGGGTTCGATTCCTCAGCACCACATATGTAGAATAGGCCAGAGGTGGCCCTGTGGCTCAAGTGGCAGAATACTAGCCTTGAGCAAAAATAAGCCAGGCACAGTGCTCAGGCCCTGAGTCCAAGCCCCAGGACTGGCAAAAAATAAAAATAAATAAATAAAGCTACACAAAAAGAGCTTCAAAAGTCACCAACTCACACTTAGTATCATGCTTCTAATTTGAAAATCATAAAATAAAAGGACCAGCAAATCTAAGCCCTGTCAACTATAAGATCCAGCCAAACAACTAATAATCCTCCAAGGATGGCATTTTCTGTGTGCTACTCAGTCTTCATTCTTTTTTTCTCAACCTTCATGCTGAAGAATAGCCTTCTTACCAAAAATCAAAACTTTTCAAAGTTTTTTCATTGTGTTAGGAAATAAGTTATTCTGGAAAAAATCTTTACAGAGGCAGGAAATATATACAGATAAGAGTGTGGGATTGCCCATGTATTGTCAGAGGATATTGTCCTATTGCAATCCCAGCTCAGTCAGAGCAAAGTGCTATTTTGGAAAGACTGAACAGGGCCTGGCAGTTGAAACAAAGGGTCTTAGGAGCCTCCATATCCAATAGGGAAACTAGTAAGATACAAGAAGTATTGAAGAAGTGCTCCCCTCTGATTAAAAAAAAAGTCAGTGAAACAACCACCACAGACATTAAGGAAAAAATTCCCTCCACCAAACCTGGTAACAAGAGTACAGCCTACCTGGCAAGTTGTCCAACTTAGTGCAATTAGTCACTTAGCTTCCAAAAGCTTTGGATTACAGTGCTTTCCACAAACATACACCGCCCACTACCAAGAAAAGAAGTTTCTAAAGAAATGAAGGACTTTTAAAAAAAATAACATTTGACAAAAGGTACTAAAATACTCAGGATAAAATCTCAAGTCAGAGTTGTCAAAGGCATTAGGGTAAAGCAATGCAAACATATGCATGAATTTACTGTGCTTCTTCAAACCAGACCATACTGCCACCTACTGAACAAGAAACCTTTTCTCTTGCCCTTATTTATACTGAATGCCCCAAGAATATTCATTCTGAGAAATGTGGACATTCTTTTCCCATTCTCAGGGCAGTTTGGCAGCAAGACAACCAGCCCCCTCCATGAGCCAACAGCACTATCTTCTCTGGCATCCACCCACCAGAAGAAAGTGATTGGATGGCAGGCCAGAGCCATTAGACACTGACTCATTTGTTCCGTGAGAGGAGTTAAGGAGGAAGACTCCAAAAGAATGTGAGAAGATACAATCCACACCAAAACAACTGAATCAGAAGGCAACCGCAGAGAAAAAACTGCTGACAAGTGTTTGAAGCAAAGTACCCAAAACCATGAATCATGCAGCATAACAGCTGGGTACCAAATGATTTGTAAATGTAGAAGATTCAGAAATAACTTTACAGGAACATCCTACATGAGATCTAACTCCTAGCTTCTGTGTTCTGACTGAAGAAATTAAAAAGCAGCAGTGAACATGGGATTAACAGCTTTACAAATTGTTATTTGCCATCAACTACACACAAATACTACCCCGGATATCAAACTTGAAATCCCATATTATTGGAGGAATACAGTCCAGGGGAAGCTGGATACTCAGACTGAGAAGTTGATACTTTCATTTGCCAGCTAAATCTTCCCTAATAATATTGGTTAAAAAAAAATTCTTCTCAAGACAGAAACAGGAGACCAAGAAAGAAAAGAAGGGATACAAGAAAAAAAGATTTTCAGAAGAAGTAGTAATGGCAATAGACAGATGAAGAAATGTTCAATATCTCTGGCCATAAAAGAAATGCAAATCAAAACAACATGGAGATTCCACCTTCCCTCAGGTAGAATGGCCATCATTTTAAAAAACTAACAATAACCACTGTTGGCAGAAATACAGCCAAAAGAGAATGCTACTACACTGCTCCAGGGAATGTAAACTTGTTCAACCACACTGGAAACACTATGGAAGTTCCTTGGAAAGACTAAACATAGACCTTCCCTATGACACAGCAATCCTACTCTGGGGCATTTATCCAATAAAACACAAACAAGGCCACACTAAAGCTACCAGAACAAACATGCTCATTGCAGCAGTGTTTACCATAGCTAAGATATGCAATCAACCCAGATGCCCTTCAGTGGATGAATGGATGAAGAACAATGGACTCCTATACTTCCATCAGAAAGAATACTGCCCAGGAAATGGAAAGATTTGGGAAAAAAATATACTAAGTGAAGTATGCCAGACTCAAAGAAACATCCATTGCATGGTTTCTCTCACTTGTGGTAAATAGAATGTGCTTACAAATCTACAAGTCAACATACTGGATAGTATAAGACAAAAAAAAATATCACTTGGATATGATAAATTATACAGGACTCTATAAACATTTACACAGTGAGAACAAAGGGTGATATTCTTTTTTTTGACTATTTAAAAGTACATTTATATGAGCATTGATGGTTAAAAATAGGCTTTAACACAGAAAACATGTTCTTCATCAAGGGAGATTTTATAAACTTGTATACAAGCCATGAATCACAGATCTATGAATAATCAAAAGAGATGGAAAATAATTGAAAAGTAGTTTTTCTGTGCATTCAAGCATTATCCTGAAGCAGTTTAGATTTTCCTACTCTAGTTAGGTTGGTCAAAAAATACACTTGGTTGGGTTTTTTTCTTATTAGTGTCAAAGTGATGTACAGAGAGGTTACAGTTACATATGTTAGGCCTTGGGTACATTTCTTGTACTGTTTGTTACCTACTACCTCATTACCCCTTCACCTCTCCCCCTTTCCCTCTCCCCCCATGAGTTGTTCAGTTGGTTTACACCAAATGGTTTTGCAAGTATTGCTTTTGGAGTTGTTTGTCTTTTTATACTTTGTCTCTCGATTTTGATATTCCTTTAACTTTCCTAGTTCTAATACCAGTATATACAGTTTCCAATGTACTCAGATAAGATACAGTGATAGTGTGGGTACAACCACAGGAAGGGGATACAAGAGGATCATTAACAATAGAAGCTATGGTTTCACATGGCATGTTGAAAGTAATTACAACAGTGATATAACAGTCATTTCCATAACATGGAGTTCATTTTACTTAGCATCATCTTATGTGTTCATAAGGGCATAGCTATTAGGCTCTTGTGATCCTCTGTTGTGACTAGCCTAAACCTGTGCTAATTATTCCCTATGAGGAAGACCATAGAGTCCATGTTTTTTTGGGTCTGGCTCACTTCACTTAGTATAATTTTTTCCAAGTCCTTCCATTTCCTTACGAATGGGGCAATGTCATTCTTTCTGATAGAGGCATAAATTTCCACTGTGTATATGTACCATATTTTCCTGATCAAAGGAGGATATTCTTAGGAGAAGACCCAGAGCCTCAATAGCTATGTGAGTATGATCGTAGAAAATGATGATTATCGAGCTGGGAATGTGTCTTAATGGTAGAGTGTTTGCCTATATTCCATGAAGCCCTAGGTTTGATTCCTAAGTACCACATAAACAGAAAAATCCAGAAATGGTTCTGTGGCTCAAGTGGTGCAGTGTTAGCCTTGAACAAAAAAGAAGCTCAGGGATAATGCCCAGGTCCTGAATTCAAGCCCCAATATTGGCAAAAAAAAATGTTATTTATCAAACAAACTCTAAGAAATGGAAACAAGAGGTTTTTGGTTATTTTGCTTTCTGTTTTTTGTTTGGGGGATTTTTTTGTTTTATTTCCCTCTTTGTTGCTTCTTTTGACATCTGTACATTTTGTCTTCTATGTACGTTTATCTGTTTGGGGGAGTGTAAGGGAAAACACAGGAATGGTGGGACAAAGGGTGAACAAATGCAGTTGTGATACTCACTGGACACTTTTTAAAATGAACTATATAACTTGTTGGGGAGGGAGTTTGGGAGGGAATGGGAGAAAATGAGGGAAGAGGTGACAATGTTCAAAAAGAAATGTGCTCATTAATTAACTGATTTATGTAACTGTAACCCCTCTGTAAATCACCTTTATAATAACAATAAAAATATACCATTAAAAAGAGAAATAACCCTCTTTGCCAAACATATTATATACTTCATTAGAACCATATTTTTTCAGCATGATGGACACTTTTGTGAAAGAGAAATTTAAGGCTTAAAACAGAAAAAAAATTCATAGAAAATGAGAGACAGGTCTGGATTATAAAATAGGAGTAACTAGCTCTTAAGAAAGAAGAGGGGGTCTTTTGGATAGATACCCAAAAGTGGGGCTGCTGGGTCATAGGGGAGTTCTATGTTTAGCCTTCTGAGGAATCTCCATACCGCTTGCCAGAGTGGCTGAACCAGTTTACATTCCCACCAACAATGAAGTAGGGTTCCCTTTTGGCCACATCTCCTCCAACATTTGTCATTGTTAGTTTTCTTCATATAGGACATTCTTACTGGGGTGAGATGGAATCTCAATGTTGTTTTTATTTGCATTTCTTTTATGGCCAGTGATGTAGAGCACTTTTTCATATGTCTCTTGGCCATTCTCATTTCCTCATCAGAGAAGTCTCTTTGTAGGTCTTTAGCCCACTTGTTGAGGGTGCTGTTGGGTCTTTGCGGTTTTGTTTTGGAGGAATTTAATTTTTTTAGTTCTGCATATATTTTAGATATGAGGCCTTTGTCCGTTGAATGGCCAGTAAAGATCTTTTTCCAATCTGTGGGCTTTATGTTTATCTTGCTAGCTATGTCCTTTGCCCTGCAGAAGCTCTGCAGTTTGATGCAGTCCAATTTATCCAACCTTTCTTTGATTTGTAGCCTTCCTGGGTCTTTGTTCAGGAAGTTCCATCCGGTGCCAAGGAGCCCAAGTGTTTCTGCTACTCCTTCCTTTAGTGTTTTCAGGGTGTCTGTTTTGATTTTGAGGTCTTTGATCCATTTGGAATTGATTTTGGTGCAGGGTGATATATAAGGATCTAGTTTTAGTTTGTTGCATGTGTTGAACCAGTTTTGCCAGCACCATTTGTTAAAGAGGCTATCTTTCTTCCAAACTATCGTTTTAGCTTCTTTATCGAAGATTAAGTAGGTGTAGTTCTGTGGGTTCATTTCTGGGTCTTCAATTCTGTTCCATTGGTCTTCAGGCCTGTTCTGGTGCCAATACCAAGCTGCTTTTATTACTATAGCTTTATAATACGGCTTGAAGTTGGGTACTGTAATTCCTTCAGCACTGTTCTTTCTGCTTAGGATTGTTGTTGCTATTCTGGGTCTTTTATTGTGCCATATAAATTTCTGGATTGCTTCCTCTATCTCATTAAAAAATGGTGTTGGGATATTAATGGGTATTGCATTGAATTTGTAGATAGCCTTTGGCAATCTTGCCATTTTGATTATATTAATCTTCCCAATCCAGGAGCATGGGAGGTTTTTCCATTTCCTTAGTGCTGCCTTAATTTCATTTTTCATGTTTTTAAAATTCTCATCATAGTGGTCTTTCACCTCTTTCGTTAAGGTTATTCCTAGGTATTTTATGTTTTTTGAGGCTATTGCAAAAGGAGTTGCTTTCCTGATTTCAGCCTCAGTCTTCGGGTCATTTGCCTAGAGAAACACCGTTGGTTTTTGAGGATTTATTTTATATCCTGCAACTTTGCCAAAGCTTTGGATCAGCTCTAGTAGCTTGGGGGTGGAGTCTATGGGGTTCTTTAGGTATAGGATCATGTCATCTGCAAAGAGAGAAAGTTTAACTTCATCTTTTCCTATTTGGGTCCCCTTTATATTTTCTTCTTGCCTAATTGCTCTGTCTAGGAATTCTAGTACTATATTGACGAGAAAGGGAGAGAATGGACATACCTGCCTTGTTTCTGATTTTAAAGGGAATGGCTTTAGTTTTCCACCTTTTAGAGTTATGCTTGCTGTTGGTTTGACATAAACTGCCTTGATTATATTCAGGAGTGTTCCCTGGAATTCCCATTTTTCCAGGGCTTTTAGCATAAATGGGTGTTGGATTTTATCGAACACTTTTTCCACATCCAGTGATTTAGCCATGTGGTTCTTTACCTTGCTCTGGTTGAGGAAGGAAGGAGAAAGATAGAGAGAGAAGAGAGATAGAGGGAGAGCAGGAGAAGAAAGGAAGAAAGAAAGAGAGAGAGAGAGAAAGGAAAGAAGGAAGGAAGGAAGGAAGGAAGGCAGGATGACAAAAGAACGAAAGAACAAAAGAAAGAAGAAAGAAAGAAAGAAAGAAAGAAAGAAAGAAAGAAAGAAAGAAAGAAAGAAAGAAAGAAAGAAAAAGAAAGAACGGAAGGAAGGAAGGAAGGAAGGAAGGAAGGAAGGAAGGAAGGAAGGAAGGAAGGAAGGAAGGAAGGAAGGAAGGAAGGAAGGAAGAAGTAGGGAAAGTCAAGAAACTGGTCTTAGCTCTACCTATGGACAAATGAGTAAGAAGTTGTTCTCTGCACAAAATTAGGCAAGCAAGATTAGGTCATTTGCAAATGGGTAAATTTTGCTAGGTGCTCAAGTGGTGTTCATATATGGAAACAAGACAAAACTATGCCTGTAAGAGGTCACTTCCTTCTACTCTCTAAATGAATGGTTCCCATGATCTCATTTCATTCTTAAAAGAGTCTATTCCTCAGGAGAGACATTGAAACTTCATTGCAACAAAGATAAATATTACAAAATGAATTGACTACCAGATGAATTTGACTAAACTTATCACTCCAAACTCAAAAAGCTCCTAACAATTTCTATCACCTTTCGGATATATGACACTTTTGGGAGCCAATAACGTTGATATGGATGCTAAAGACTATATGAAGATGAACTGGCTTCTCATAAACTTCCCCAGAGCCATAGAAACAGTTAAGCACTTGGAACGTTTCCAAGTACACATTAACCTAGGATTCTAGAACTAGAAAGGAACTCACACCTCTTAGTCATATGCCCTTTAACAAATGAAGAGATTAGAATACAGAAAAAGTAATTCCTCATACAACTTCTTCCATCATTCATTCAAAAATTTCAAAGCCCCATCATACTGGTGTTGTAGCACATGCTAGAGAATATGAACACAATAAGACATATGCTTGCCTTTCAAGAGAGTTAATGGTGTAGTACTGATGCAGAGCTTTTAGAAGAATCATTGCAAGCCAGACACTGCTGGCTCATGCCTGTAATCCTAGCAACTAAGGAGGCTGAGATCTGAAGATCACAATTTGAAGCCAGCCTGGGCAGGAGAGTCCATGAGACTCATCTCCAATTAACCAGTAGGAAAAGAAACAGAAGTGGCACTATAGCAAAAAGTGGTAGAGCTTTGAGTGAAAGTACTCAAGGACAGCACCCAGGTCCCAAGTTCAAACACCACAATTGACAAAAAAAAGAGTCAATATAAAACATAGTCTTCTGTGGATTTGGCCATGACAGCAAATTACGCTTGTAATGTTGACTGATTATAAAAATTGATAGCAGTCAAAAACTCATATTAACTCAATCACGCTATTAAACGCAGTTGTATTTAAAGAAAACCTGAATATGAATCTGAAAAGGGGTATAAACACATTTTTGAGAAACATTCATTTCATTTAGTCTCTAGACAATTCTTGGTAAAATCATGTGGATAACACCTACTACAGGTCATAGGCAATGAATAACTGCTACAGAGAAAAATCCTGAAAACACTACAGCCAGATACAACTTTTTATTCTGGTAGAAACACAAGTTTTCTATATTGTGTTTTTCAGTGGGTGCCAGGAAGGTTAACCTGTTCCATCATATTACCCCCACACTCCTTGATACACTTTATCCCTTTGCTATAACCAACATAATCTTTCAGGAACCAAAGTAGATATGATTTCAAAAATGATTGAGTTAAATACATCTTTCTCAAAAAGATGAACATTCATGTACACCTTTACATAGATTCTATTATCTATCTAGCCAAATTTGGATAAAGGGCATTATAGGTTGTTTCTTCCTGAGAAGACTGTAGATCAACAGTCGAATAGGGTTAAAAAATTTTAACCCCAGAGAACATCATAAAGATACTGGACACCTAATAGACAAGTAAATGGTATGGGGATAAAGGGTTATCAAAGATAATTTTTTCCTAAAATCGAATGTCCCTTGAGATCACATCCTACTGCAAGATATTACAAAAGTGAATCACACAGTCTTAAGTGACACAGCATACAAGGGAATTAGCAGAACGGCTAAGAAAACAATATTTCATTGTGTGTTGGGCTCGTAAGAGAAGGTCTTATAGGAAAGTGGGATATAAATTGTACTTTAAAGTATAAACAGGATTTGAAGAGGTGAAGGAAGAGTATCCCATATTTTGATAAAAATCATTAAGCAAACGTGAGCATTGGATATAGAGGGGTAAACATTGATCTAATCAGGATTTCTAGAGCAATGTACAAGTATTGAGAGCCATGGAAAATGAGATTGAAAATAACTGCTAGCACAACATTATAGAAAGACTTGCTACTGATTAGGGCAATTCCCCTTGTTACATTCAGTGGGAATTTCTACATATTCTTGGATAGGTGAGTGTTACAGCAAGAAGATTACAGTAGTCTGGCAGGGGTGTGGAAATATCTGTGAGTATGCATGGAGTATGCATGGACTCCAGTGTTTTGCAGCTTATTAAAGGCATTTACCCCCAATGAACCACAAACCAGGCAATACTAATGGCATGTTCATTGCAGCATTGCTTACCATAGCCAAGATATGGAATCAACCCAGATGTCCGTCAGTGGATGAATGGATCAAGAAAATATGGTATATACACAGTAGAATTCTACTTATCCATCAGAGGAATGATATTGCACCATTCATAAGGAAATGGAAAGTCTTGGGAAAATCACATTACGTGATGTAAGCCAGAGCCAAAGAAACATAGGCTGCATGGTCTACCTCATTTGTGGTCATTAGAATGTGCCTATGAATCTACAGACACAGTGTAATATATATACTTATATATATGCATACATACTGAAACATGATAAATTGCATAGGACTCTAGACATCTACACACTGAAGCCAAAGGAAGATCTGCATAGGAGTAGTTGATGAAGACTCAGTAACTATGTGCATATGATCACATAAAATAATATTCTATGAAATGAACTCCAAGGAAAGAAAACAAGAGACATTTTAGTCACCATTGTTGCTGGCTTGTTTGTATTTGGGATGGTAAGAAAGGGCCCAAAAAAAGCTGGAACAAAAGGGTGAACAATGGTACTCAATAGACATTATATACAAAATGAACTGTACATCTTGTTGTTTGGGTGGGAGGGAAAAACCAGGAGACAGCAAAAAGGTGACATTGTTCAAAAGAATTGTACCCATTATTCACTACATGATTCATGTAACCACAACTCCTCTGTATATCAGCTCTACAATAATAATTTTTAAAGGCTATAGATAAATTGCATAAATTCTCTGAACCATAGGTGAGGGATTTTCCTCCTGAGTTACAGGTGTTTGGATCTCTAAAATTGGGGAAAGTGATACATGCTTCATCAGGTTGTTCTGGGAATTAAATGAGATAGCTTCCATGAAATAAATTAGTGTGATGCCACGCACCCAATATTTTATAAATAGAAGCTTCCCATGCTGAATTATCACCATCATCACTACTAACAATAATAATACTAGGAGAATCAATTACTAATCGATTATTTAGGCATAAAGTACTAGACCATGGTCATTTGCTGAAGTTACAGGGAAGGGAAAGTTCATCTCAATGATATTTAAGACAAATTCAGTAGTATTTGGAGACAGGCTGTATCTGAAAGGTAAAGAATACAGGAGTAAGAAAGACTATTTCATGGCATAGGAGACTTAGAAGATGGCGCTACACTTGAATAACAATAATAGTTTTTAAACAATTCCTTATTTTGTATTTGTAAAACACTGATTTGGATGTAATTTAACAGCATTTTACCAAGGTCCATGGATCAGTAAGGTATGTTTGGGAAGTAACTATAGGGCGATGAGAATTAAAATCCAATGGTAGATAAACTATTAGGATGATGAATGTATCAGAAGGCAAGCAAGAAAAAATAACAGCTTAAATGAATAACTACAATTCCAGAATAAGGTGATAGAAATGTATAGAAAATGCTTTTCAAGTAGCTAAGAAGAGTGAATACTTTCTTTAAGAATATTTATAGTAGTGTACAACACAAAGGATTCAAATTAATTACAAAAAAGAATTCCTAACCTAAAAGAGGAATGGTTTTTAAAAGGATATGTCTATACTCCTGGAATAATTTAGGGTTCACTGATAATTTAAAAGGTAATTATCATTTAATACATTCAAAAAGCATATACCAAATGATAATGCTAAGTATTGCACAAAAACAATAAAGTATTCAAACTGTTATAAAGGAGAGGGCAAGATATATGAATGTGTGCATATATAAGAATTTAAATCACAATGCTAGAGTAAATTAAACATTTTAGGAAATATTTATCACAGGGTAATATGTACTGAGTGCCAGATAACTGCTAAGAATTGAGAAAATAAAATGACTAGAGTCTAGAGTGTAGAAGTGTAGATGCCAACCTTAACTGGGATTTTTCAACTATGATAACAAACAACAATTGGAACAAACTTCTCATACATCAAACCATTAATCTTGTCCACTCAATTTGTTGAAAGGAGTATATGCTGAATATTTAACACCCTAGAGTTTATAAAATGAAAAGACTTTCCAAACTGGTATTCTAAGAACTTTCTCCACATGGTCAATTTCAAGCTTGCTCTTCCTCAACTCCATTTTTTATTAACTTTTTCCATATGGTTTAATATCTCTAAGTTCTTAATTGTTTTACAAATATAACTTCCTAAAACTTGGGATGTACACTCAAAAAAGAAGGCAACTCAGTGGCCTTTATCCACATTTTTCCAAACTTCATTTTCCTATACACAGGGCAAAGCTAGAAATAATTAAATGTCATAGAGTGACCAGGGAAATAAAATCAAGTAATGACCTGATCTGGCTGAGGTGCCTTGAATCTGGGGAATGGAAATTCATTGCAGAAAATTAAACAGTAATGAAATCCTTTTAATCCTTATCGTCCTCCAGGAGAACTGAGAAAGGAGAATAAAGGGGTAAAAAGAAAAGGTCTGGGTTAGTTTGGCCTGAAGGAATATTAGCTTTGAAGGTCAAAAGGATTGGGAAAATGGAAAAGTAGGCCTTTGATTTTCTAGTAAAGTCTGATATTAAGATTTAGGAAATAGTTTTAAAATTATACATGTGTCTCATTCTGTAGAGTACAAGGCTGCTGACTATGTGTGAAGTATAAATGTAGCCATGCTCCCCAAAAGGCATTATCCTTTGAGGACAATATTAGGTTCCTGCCCTTTTGACTTCCCCAAAGAGGACTTATTGAAACTTCCCATAGCAATAGCAGCAGGACTGTTTTGCAGAGAATAAAACAGTAAAAACGTTATTTCTGACACAAGGACTTTGCCTTAAAAAAAAAAAAAAGTTAAGATAACCTTAAGGCAAAAGTGGTAGTTATCTTTACATATGAGAAAATTTGAGGGAATCACCAAATTTACAAAACATTCTATGTTTGAAATAATTATTATTATTATTTATTTCAAAGCAATGGATTAAATGCTCCATGATAATTACTCCCCTACCACAATTTACAAGGAGCAAAGTGAAAACTAGAGGTAAGAAAAGAAGTGAGCTAAGTCATTACTTTATTTTAACTCCCTAGTCACTCTATAGCATTTAATTATTTCTGTCTTTTAGTAAAAGATAGAGAAGAAACTATAAATTAAGTGAGGAAGTATAGTCTTCAGTTAAACCAACAGGATTTCACAGTTGGGAAAGAAGCCTTCACTAGTGATAAGATTCAAGTGGTCCAGGGGCAAGGAAATGTCATAGAAAATAAAGAATGAAAGAAAAGACAGAGCATGTGAACTAACATCCAAATTGGTGAAGAGCATCAGCACAGGAAATATGATAGGTGAGATATGCTCGTGAAGCCCCATTCTGATTACCATTTTTGCTTTCCTTTGGGTCTTTTGTCACACAGGACTACATCTCCATATAAATTAAGACGGAGTGGTACCCAGGAAATGTCCTTGACTTTTAAATGGCTGTTGTAGAGACAATATCCTAATATTTATTTTGTAACTAAGATGGGTGCTATATACTTCCAACCAGGTAAGAAGAGCCTAGGGTACTGTGGCTAAATGAGAACACAACACTGTGCTCACACCATGGTCAGAGACTTGGTTGATTGTGGGAAGCAGTGGGAAGCATCACTGTCCTAGATTCTATATCTCTAACTCAGTCAATTAATGAATTGGAGCTTCTCATGCCCAATAACTCATTCAATATTCAGACTAATCCAATCTTTTAGTGTCCCTGGTGAAAAATTATTAAGTGTTCTAATACTTCAGGATTTGCTCCTGCTGCAGGCGACAAGAGCAGGTTTTTAAATACCCACTCTTTCACAGTACTGTAAAGAAATACAAAGGAACCAAAACCAAAAAAAGCTGAAAGTGAAAATCAGAATCAAAATGTAATGTGTTTTGATTTAGTTAAGAATCTCTTCCCAGGGCCTGAGAATACAGCTCATGATACAGCACATATATATCTATCTGTATCTATATCTATAGCATATATCTATATCTATATCTATATCTATCTATCTATCTATATCTATATCTATCTATCTATACATGGGCTCCACTGCAGCAGCAACACACAACACACACACACACACACACACACACACACACACACACACACACACACACACATACGAATCTCTTCCCTTCCAAATCTAAAGCACTCAAAGCCTACTAATGTATAAAGACCTAACTCAATTCCTTCATGCCACCTAGTATTTTCCTAAATGACTTGAACCTAATCTGATTATGCCAGATTTGTCAATGCTGCTTGGAATTAGGTGCTATTTTCTATTTATTTGAAACCTAGCATAGTACTTTACAAGAACAGGCACTTCTGCATATAAACGAATGCAACAAGAACAATTGTGCTTCAGATAAAATGGAAGGGTTTACAGTAGCCTGTGTGCCTCTTGTAGAAGACATACACATAGCCTGAAAATCTACCTATCCCACACTCTAATGATAGGTAGAAGTGCAAATGGTATAATCAGATAGTGCTATCAACTGATCTGGTTTTAAAGGTGCTATAAAGATGAGGAGCAGGAAACAAATTTTCCATTGAGCTTACATATTTTCTGGAGAAGCAAGTATAAAGGTAATTTATGAAAATAAATTCCAAGGCAACAATTCCTTTGGTTTGTTTAGAGTCACATTAATTTCTTTTCAATTTTAAAATAGCATTTAAAGCATGAAATTTGCATGTTCATAACAATGGCATTAGAAAATACTTAGATTTCTTAGGGGAAATAGATAATGTTTATTTATGGTTTTGCTCTTCAGTCCCTAGCATAGAGACTGGTATATAAGGATGTGTTCAGTAAAAGTCTGAGATGAATGGATGGATGGATATGAATGAATGAATGAATGATAGGAAAATAAGGATCAAAAAGTCACATGAACAAAGTTCAATGCTTGTGTTACCAAGATAACTGGAATCAAGGAAAAGCCTCTACAGAGAATCCATATGCTGATTTGATCATGAAATTCAGCTCACTCACCCAAGTTTCAAAGGCAAATGTAATAACAATCCAAACAAACAGAGACTGCCCACAGAAATAAAACTGACAATTCCAACCTCCTCCTCAATAGATCAGAGTTCTCAAAACTGAGAGCAATTTTTAAAAAAATTTGTAGCAACTAATGCTGTATGTCAAAATGTTTAGTTTTTTAAAAAATATTTTCCAAGTACATAGAGGAGTTTGTTTCCTGAATTCCTTATGGTTCTAGCAGGTTTGAAGTGACCCATTGTGGTCAATGAATTGTAATTGACAATGATGTACAGTAAATTTTAACCAGAGAGTTATCATTGTGACAACTTTCAGAGCTCCATTTTTCCTCTCACAAAGACTGGCAATGTTCCTGACATTTGCTTCACCAAGCTGAGTTAAAGAATGAGGTGATGGGAATGCAAAGCAGAGCCCCCAGAAGACCTGTGATGGAGGTAGACCTTGAACAGGCAGAAAATAAACCTTTCATGGTTGAAACCACTAAGATTTAAAAATCCCTTATTCCTGCAGCACAGTCAAATTTATCCCAAATAATACTATTTAATTTGATATTGTCAAGTTAGTTTATATCCCTTAAAGTGCTATGACCAAGTCTCTAAAGGTTAGAAACGAATTATTCCTAGCAATTAATAGTTATTCAAGAATGAAATACAGAAGTAATCTTATATTTAATGATTGTAGCCATAAATAGAGTAAAAGAACATGTAAAAAGGGACAGTTATGCCAGCAACTTCAGTGATTGTAACACACACAAAAGTCATACAAATTTTGAAACAATTTCAGAAAGCAAGAACAGATCATCACCATGCTTTCTTATAATGGAAATCGATTAAATACAAAGGAAAATGTCTTGAGAAACCAAAATAGCACACCACAGTCAAGATGGCCTACTGAAAATAGAATATCCTTCAGATAGTGATGGAAATTCCTTAGAGAGAAAGTTTGAGGGAAGATGAATTCAAAAGACAAGTACATAAGTCATTGTAAAGCTAACATAATAATCCCTCTCCTCTAGGTAACTCTTCTCATTACAGGAAGCTCTCTGATATGTATTTTCATCATCTGAGTGTCACAAACAAGAAATATATAGGGAATACTATATACATTTAAATAATGGAAATCTTAGGATATATTAGGCAGTGAATTGTATAAAGTAAAACAACTATCACATGACTAAGTTGGGAATAGAACCTGTCTCCTAACCCCTCATCTAAACTCTTCATATGATAGTCTATGCGTTTCTAATAAGATCCATAAGGTAATATAAGTGAATAATCTTTTCAGTACTAAAGTCATACTACTGGCTTCTTGAAATGATCTAAGTGCAAGATTCATTTGCTCAAGTGCAATAAGAACAATAGGTGCACTAGTAAAATTGATACTCTGTTTGAAGATCAGATATTTAAAATTAACATACTTTATAATGTACACTAAACATAGCATACAGCTTACTAATTGCTAAGTTGATGATGGGTTTGGATATAAATTAGTGCTGTGCATTTTCAGATTCAACATTTGCTTCTAGGTGTCTATATTTATAATTTTTCTCATTTGAGTTATTACATGAAGAAATCATGCAATGCCTACACTAATTGAACCCTATTTTCACAATGGAGAATAAGGATTAGAATCTAGGATCCTCCAGGTAGGGGTCTCTGGATCAAATTTTTAATTCTACTTTATACCTCTATTCACTAGAGATTCCTTGACAAATTACCACCTACATATTAGAAAAATCAGCAACATATGGATGAGCTCTTTTCCTTACTATTTTGCCAGTCCTGGGCCTCAAACTCAGGGCCTGAGCACTGTCTCCTGGCTTCTTTTTGCTCAAGGTTAGCAGTTTGCCACTTGAGCCACTTCTGGCCATTTTAAATATATGTGGTGCTGAGGAATCAAACCCAGGGCTTCATGTATCTGAGGCAAGCACTCCTGCTACCAGGCTATATTCCCAGCCCCTCTTTTCCTTACTTAACAAGACTAAGGTACTACTTTAACAGTTTTCTATTTTTCAGACTCACAAAGAGTCTTTAATGAAACCTATGCTACCATATTCCACAGTAATTATTGAGGTAGTCTCCAAGATACTTCTGCCACAGAGGAAGCACTGTTGATTTTTCCAATCACTATTTAAAGCAAGACACACAGCAGAGAAAAGTTGCTTGCACTGCTTTCAAATATATGAAGAAAGGGTAACTTATTTATCTTAAGATCAGTCTAATATCTCCATATGCCATCACTTACCTAATAGAAACAAAATATATTATTTTTAACTCAGTCTGTATTTCAGCCCAATCTAATAATTAAATTCTCTAAATAACTCAGTCTCTCTGGATAACTATATCAATTCACAGATCTTTTTTATAAAGGTCTCTTTATGGCTACATTGCTGACCTCCAAGATGATACTTGGACTTTATGAATATCTTTCAGAAGTATATGAATATATCAAACTGTTGCTGATTCAATCTACTTAACCAGACAGTTCAAAAGATTAAGAATCATAAAATTGCATCTTTTTATTCCAAATGTCTTGAACCAACTACACATGAATTGTTAAAGAGATATCTAAATCCTATTTTTCAAATTCAGTGAACTATATACCTCACTCATAAATGAGTTGGGTTTGAAGAGGGATCTGAAATTGGAAAAAAATACAATTCAAAAATATTACTCTTCAGGGCTGGGGTATGGCCTAGTAGCAAGAGTGCTTGCCTCGCATACATGAGGCCCTGGGTTCAATTCCCCAGCACCACATATACAGAAAACGTCCAGAAGGGGCGCTGTGGCTCAAGTGGCAGAGTGCTAGCCTTTAGCAAAAAGAAGCCAGGGACAGTGCTCAAGCCCTGAGTCCAAGCCCCAGGACTGGCCAAAAAAAAATATATATATATATATATATCTTCCTTTTCTCCATAAAATGGAGTGGGTATTTTCCTTTTACCACAACATAAATAAAAGAGTCCTCAAGAATGTAATTTTTGTCCACTACCATTAGCCAAAATTTCCTCCAGTGACAACAAAAGAACCAAACTATCAAGTACGCTTCAACAGGCAGTGAGGGAGAGAATATAGATGCTACAAGTTTGATAATAAATGTACTCACTGCCTTACGTATGCAACTGGAACCCCTCTGTACATCATTTTGAGAATAAATAAATGCCCCCCAAAAAAGAATATCAGTTCACTTTACTTAGTTCTACTTTTTCCACATAACCATTATATAAAGTGTGACAAAAATGCGAGGGAGGCTCATAATCATGCAGATTATGATTATGTACTGTCCTCCAATTTCCTAACTCTACCACTGTTCTTTGCTTGCCAGGTCACTCTGACACTATTTGCTGATAAAGCCAGAGATTGATGAACTCTGGGTTGTTTTTTCATAGCATGGTCAGGGCCTGATGATCTTTGCTGTTAATTAGGTTCCACCCTGGCATTTGTTAACACAAGGAACAGCCAGATGTTTGCTTGTAGCTCACAATGGGTTTTAATCCCAGGCTTATCATTTAACAACTATCATCTACAGATCCACTTCACCATTGCCACTGAATACCTCTGGAAAATTCCTTAGACTCTCAGCTAACTGCCATATGCCCTTCTCCCTGGAGTCTTAAAGGAACATCTGGTTCCCGTGACTCTGTTTAAAGATTGAAGAGCATCTCAAGAGCAGCACCAGCTATGTGATTCTCAGGACTAAGTACAAATGAAAATGTTCAAAAGTTAAGAATATCAAGATGTTCCATGAAGAGGATTAAGCCAATTGCCTGACCTTTCTGAGTATGAAGACTGGTGTGATGGGCGGGGCTTGGGCCCCTGTCGACCCACACTAATGCCACACTTTTACATGGCTTTTCCCAGCTATAGAAGGAATAGACAATGCAATTTTGAGGAAAGTTGGGTGTTAATGATAGCAACTGAATTTTTGTAGACAATAATCTGAAGTTACAAACATTTCAGCTTTATATAACATTTTTTAGATTCTGGCTTTTCAAAGTGCCTTTTATATCTAACATATCATTGCTCATTGTGGCATCCTCAAATAATAGGTAAACATGACTTTTGCTTTAAGGTGTCTGAATTCAAGGCTAGAGAGAACAAAGGTTCAACCAGAAATATAAATTCAGAAGAAAATAGGCTGCTATACCAGCTTCAACCAGCCCAACTCCAAATTCTATACCTTTATTTAATCAAAATCATGATATTGTATGAATCAGGAATTATTCAAACTTGCTTTTGCATCATTCCACAATATACATCCCAAACTGTCTGACTCTGGGTGTAAATATGATGGTTAACTTGCTCTCTCTCATTATTGCTCATCTATTCTTGTTACATTTCTCTTCTCCCTATTTCACACTCTCCCATGCACATAGTGTCAAAGATTTGGTCACATATAGGTCAGTCTCCACTCAGCAAAGATACTAGTAGCAACTAGACATATTTAAAATATTAATGAACAAGGAGAGACATGGTTCAAATGTAGACCAGTAGCCTTGAGCATAAAACCCAAGCAAGAACATGAAACCCTCAGTTAGAGTCCTAGTAACACCATACACAAAAAAATTAAGGAGACAACAAATGAGAGGGTAGAAATAAAAAGGTGTACAACTCTTTCTATAACAGAGATTTTGTCTAAAAGTCACCTGTGAAATGTTTCCTTTTGAGGCTATCAGTTTATTCAAATCCAAGTATTTTGTAATAGTGATATTTTAAGTCATTAAGTGGCCCATACTTTGCTAAAATATTTTCTGAATCCTTCCTAAAATGAAAATCGGTCAGGATATAGAAAGCCTATGTGGTAGCAAACAGCTAAGAAGCACATCCAAGAAGGACAAACAGGGAAACTGTGTGTTCTAATCTGTTGACCCTCCAACTAGGCATATTGCTCTCCCTTGTCTCACACAGATGTCAAAGGACAGAAACACAGACACTTAGGAAGCTAGCATTTTTATTTTTACTTTTTCAAATTTTTATTGTCAAACTGATGTACAGAGAGGTTACAGTTTCATATGTTAGGCATGGTATACATTTCTTGTACTGTTTATTACCTCATCCCTCATACCCCCCATCTTCCTCCCCCTATCCCTTCCCCCCCATGAGGTGTTCAGTTCACTTACACCAGTTTTGCAAGTATTGCTTTTGTAGTTGTTTGTCTTTTTTTACCCGGTGTCTCTCAATTTTGGCATTCCCTTTCAATTTCCTAGTTCTAATATACCAGTATACATGGTTTCCAATATACTCAGATAAGATTACAGAGATAGTGTAGGTACAACCACAGGAAGGTGATACAAGGACATCATCAATAGTAGAAGCTACAGATACACATGGGACGTTGAAAGTAGTTACAACTGTGATATAACAATCATTTCCAAAACATGGAGTTCATTTAACTTAGCATCATCTTATGTGTTCATAAGGGTATAGCTATTGGGCTCTTGTGATCCTCTGCTGTGACTTGCCTACACCTGTACTAATAATTCCCAATAAGGGAGACCATAGAGGCTATGTTTCTTTGGGTCTGGCTCACTTCACTTAGTGTAATTTTTTCCAAGTCCTTCCATTTCCTTACAAATGGGGCAATGTCATTCTTTCTGATAGAGGCATAAAATTCCATTGTGTATATGTACCACATTTTCCTGATCCATTCACCTACTGAGGGGCATCTGGGTTGGTTCCAGATTCTGGCTATGACAAATTGCACTGCAATGAACATTGTTGTGCTGGTGGCTTTACTGTGATTTTGTTTGTGGTCTTTTGGATAGATACCCAAACGTGGGGCTGCTGGGTCATAGGAGAGTTCTATATTTAGCCTTCTGAGGAGTCTCCATAGTGCTTACCAGAGTGGTTGAACCTGTTTACATTCCCACCAACAATGAAGTAGGGTTCCCTTTTGGCCACATCCCCTCCAACAATTGCTATTGTTAGTTTTCTTGATATATGACATTCTTACTGGGGTGAGATGGAATCTCAATATTGTTTTTATTTTCATTTCTTTTATGGCCAGTGATGTAGAGCACTTTTTCATATGTCTCTTGGCCATTCTCATTTCCTCATCAGAAAAGTCTCTTTGTAGGTCTTTAGCCCACTTGATGAGGGGGCTATTGGTTCTTTGTGGTTTTATACTGGAGGAAGGTAATTTTTTTATTTTTGCATATATTTTAGATATGAGGCCTTTGTCCGTTGAATGGCCAGTAAAGATCTTCTCCCAGTCTGTGGGCTTTCTGTTTATCTTACGAGCTATGTCCTTAGCCCTGCAGAAGCTCTGCAGTTTGATGCAGTCCAATTTATCCAACCTTTCTTTGATTTGTAGCCTTCCTGGGTGTTTCTTAAGGAAGTTCTGTCCTGCGCCAAGGAGCCCAAGTGTTTCTCCTACTCCTTCGTTTAGTGTTTTCAGGGTGTCTGTTTTGATTTCGAGGTCTTTAATCCATTTGGAATTGATATTGGTGCAGGGTGATATATAAGGATCTAGTTTTAGTTTGTTGCATGTGTTGAACCAGTTTTGCCAGCACCATTTGTTTTTGTTTTTGTTTTTCAAATTTTTATAATCGAACTGATGTACAGAGAGGTTACAGTTTCATACGTTAGGCATTGGATACATTTCTTGTACTGTTTGTTACCTTGTCCCTCATAGCCCCCTCCCTCCTCCCCCTTTCCCTATCCCCCCATGAAGTGTTCAGTTCACTTACACCAAACAGTTTTGCAAGTATTGCTTTTGTAGTTGTTTGTCTTTTTTTACCCTGTGTCTCTCAATTTTGGTATTCCCTTTCAATTTCCTAGTTCTAATACCAGTATACATGGTTTCCAATATACTCAGATAAGATTATAGAGATAGTGTAGGTACAACCACAGGAAGGTGATGCAAGAACATCATCAATAATAGAAGCTACAGACACATGGGACGTTGAAAGTAGTTACAACTGTGATATAACAATCATTTCCGTAACATGGAGTTCATTTCACTTAGCATCATCTTATGTGTTCATAAGGGTATAGCTATTGGGCTCTTGTGACCCTCTGCTATGCCTTGCCTAAACCTGTACTAATTATTTCCAATAAGGGAGACCATAGAGTCCATGTTTCTTTGGGTCTGGCTCACTTCACTTAGTATAATTTTTTCCAAGTCCTTCCATTTCCTTACAAATGGGGCAATGTCATTCTTTCTCATAGAGGCATAAAATTCCATTGTGTATATGTACCACATTTTCCTGATCCATTCGTCTACTGAGGGGCATCTGGGTTGGTTCCAGATTCTAGCTATGACAACTTGCGCTGCGATGAACATTGTTGTGCTGGTGGCCTTACTGTGATTTTGTTTATGTTCTTTTGGATAGATACCCAAAAGTGGGGCTGCTGGGTCATAGATGTTGGGGTCCATCTTTCTCGCCTTGATGGAAGGGGCTTGATGCACCTCCCCCAGCTGGGGAATGCGGCCCTACCACCCTCTCTACATTGGAATCCGGAGAAACCGGTTGGGCAAATAGACCCCCGACTTAGCTGGCAGCCAGCCTGGCGCCTACCAGCCCCGCCCTGGTTTGGCGCCCTCAGAGTGACGTAGCCCCTTGGAGGTCAAGTGACCAGCCCCTTGGGAGTCACGTGACAGCTCATGGCCTATCGGAATCCTGGCCAACCCCCTTCCTTAGGAATCATCTCCCCTTGACCTTCCCTCAATAAAGTTAGTTCGCTCTCAGAAGCCTACTCCGTGGTCTATGTACGTAGCTCCCAGGGAAGGATAGCGGCCACATTACCACGTAGGTCG
Organism: Perognathus longimembris pacificus; assembly: GCF_023159225.1. NCBI lineage: Eukaryota > Metazoa > Chordata > Mammalia > Rodentia > Heteromyidae > Perognathus > Perognathus longimembris. Next base: position 23,645,222 of record NC_063188.1, read on the forward strand.
CGTGCATGCCAGGCCGGAGTGACCCCTACGTCCCACCTTGACATACCTGCAGGCCGAGGGTTAGGGGAGAGGACGATACGAGGGTAATAAGAGAGAAAGAAATAAGCATCTGAGCCGGGTCAGAGAAAACAGCCCCAACATAGTGGCGCCCAGCATGGGTTGCACGAATCCACGCGAGAAAGCCCGGCTCCCGACTGGCCCTGACGGAAACAGGTTGGAAATCCTGAGACGCGCGATCCTCCCACCCCAGGTAAGAGGATGGGACAAGTCCAGAGTAGGCGAAACAATTCGCCCCTTAAGATCCTAAAGTTCACCCTCCAAAACGCGGGGATTAATATCTCAGAGCCCTGCGCTATATGAATTTGGGAGGAATTGACCCAGAGAGTCCCGTGGTTCGCTGAGGCCAACACACTCTCATGAGAAACTTGGGACCGACAACAGCCAGAGGTGGAGGAAACTGAGTGGGGAGAACAACTACCACTCATAACTTTACAGGCTATTAAAACTCTCAAGGCTTGCTTTTCCTCGGACCTGGGGGAGAACCCCTGGACTCAGGATAGGACGGCAGGAGGGAATTTTGATCTGGAGCGGGCCCCGATGCCCTACTCCGAGAAGCCCTGGGACGAAAGCTCGTTCGGTACCCAGGAATCCAAGCCGCGGCCGGCAGGAGATGAGCAGAGCAGCCGCAGGCTTGCTACCCCTCCCCCATGTGAGACTCAGCTTGACTCTATACATATGCAGATTTCGGCAGCCCTGAGCTGCTTTTCTGCGGTGGCGGCGCCCCGCAGCAAAAAAAAAAAAATAATAATAATGGCCTGGCCACTTTTAAATTCAGAGGCCTTGAAACTACAGATTTTCATGAGTCCAGGAGGATGGTTCTTGAGAGAGTCAGGCCGAACGCGTCCTGGACAAAACATCTGCTTTACAGCCTGACTTTCAGATTTCCCACCAACCAAGGCAATAAACAGCCTAAAGCCCCTTGCTGGGCAGTCCCTATTGCCAGAGACAGTAATCATGATATTTGGAAAAAAGTTCCGATTCTTAATTGATACAGGAGCAGATCGGACCATATGCATTTAATTGGACAACATTATTATTGGATCAGTAGATGCCCAAGTGCTAGATTTGGCCTATAGCAAGGCCCAAACACTCCTTCAAAGAGGAGGGCTGCGTATTAGCCAGTGACAAGGTTCAGAAAGTATACCCCTTCAAGATCTTGGGGGCAGAGCTTAAACTAGACTCTGTATGCCCACTCAAGCCCCAGTTATCCTTCCAGGCAACTTATACTCTGGTGGAGATGCAAAGACTGTTAGGTGAAATTAATTGGCTAAGTCCCTGGCTTCAACTGCCTACAGAAGAGCTGATTCCACTCCATGACTCTTTGAAGGGCAAGGCGCCCACTGATGTTATTACAATAACTCCATCACTCCAAACAGCCTTCCAGAAAATCCAATTGGCCTTAAATAAGGCACAGCTGGCACGCTACAAGCCTAAGTGCCCACTTTGCCTTTGGATCCTCCCCGGATCCAAACTTTCTTCAGCTGCAATTACGCAATCAGGCGAGCCCCTTCAATGGGTGCACGCATCAGTGGGAGGAGCTCCCAGGGTTTATTCCCAGTTAGACCAGCTAGCTGACTTGGTAATTAAGGGCAGGGACACTTCTCTGAGACATTATGGAAGAGATCCTGACGTGCTAACTATTCCCTACCGGTTGTCAGACTTTGAATGGGTCAGGAGAAATAATTCACGTGTGTCTAGTGCCCTGGAGGGCTTTATGGGTAAGATAGATTGCCACTATGGCACTTCAAGATGGGTGACCTCATTTTCCAGGCTACAATGGACACCCCCTGTGCTTTTCTCTACCAAGCCTCTTGTCAAGGCTGCCAATGTCTTTACAGATGGTGGGCGAGCCGGCTCTGCCGTAGTGGTGCGCTCCGCCTCGCCCCCTGCCGGTGGGAAAGATAACACCCATTACTTTGAAGCCGTCACTGGCTCTGCACAGTTTAAAGAGTTGTATGCAGTCGCCTTGGCACTGACCCATGTTAAACAGCCAATGAACTTGTTCTCTGATAGTCTATATGTGGTTAATTTGCTACCCAACCTGGTATGTTCACATATCAAGTTGGATGGAAACCCAATCACTCCTCTGATGATCCAAGTCAGGTCTCTGTTAAAAGAGCGGAATGAGCCTATTTTTTTACAGCACCTTCGTGGACACCAAGGACTGCCTGGGGACCTGGCACAAGGTAATCGTATGGCTGACCAGCTGGCCACTAATGGAACCATCATAGCTCTGGCCATTGTACAACCTCAAAACCTCCAAATGGCCAAAGGGCTTCATGAGCGTACTCACTTAAATTAGAGAGGGTTACATCAGAGATTTCCTTCAATTCCTATAAAAGACTTAAAAAAGATTATAAGGACTAGCAAATCATGTATGCCTTTCGTGCAAGTCCCTCCCTTGCAATCTCCAGGTGTGAATTCAAGAGGTTTAAGACCCAACTAAATTTGGCAGACTGATGTGACGCATTACGCCCCCTTTGGAAGGCTAAAATATATATTTATGTCCATTGACACCTGCTCTGGTGCATGTTGGGCCTCCCTGCATACCGGTGAAAGAGCACGGCATGCTGAAAGCCACTTCTTACAATGTTTTGCTATCCTAGGACTGCCTTTACAGGTTAAAACAGATAATGGACCTTGTTTCACCAGTAAGCCTCTACAGGCATTTTTCCAAATGTGGAATATTAAACATACCACTGGAATACCTTATAACCCAAAGGGTCAAGCCATAATTGAGAGGCATAATAAGACCCTGAAGGATCAATTATTAAAACAAAAAGGGGGGGAAGCCCCCAGGACCAGCTGAGGACAGCGATGTTTACATTGAATATTTTAAATTTCTCTAAGGACCAACCTCTGTCGGCTTTCCAGAGACACTGGTCAAGCCAAACACCCTACTTAAAAGTGGAGGCCCGGTGGAAGGATTCTCTGACAGGGGCGTGGCGTGGACCCGACCCAATTATCAGCGCAGGAAGGGGATTCGCCTGCGTCTTCCCTACTGGGGAACCGAATCCAATCTGGATACCAGCTAGAGATGTAAAATATTGTCCAACAGAATGACCACCCAAGGGCACCTGCCCTTGAGGGATGTCTCCCCTTGTTTCCTCTCAGGAAAGCAAAGACCGAGGTGGAATTTTCTAAGGAGAAACGGGAAAGCCTGCCTGCACCAGCGATGGACCTGGACCCAGTGTCGGCCCTGTTTCTTCCCTGGACCCTGCCTGATGCCCTTTGGAGTAACGTTTGCTGTGGCAGCGTGGCCCACAGCCTTGCACAAGGACCAAAGGGAAATTTTGCACGGTTGTCCCTCTCTTTCGCTCCCCCCTTTGCTGCTTATCTCGGGGGTCCCCATTGGAGGGAAATAGGAGCTAAAGGACTTGGACACTTTAATGTTTTATTATAAATGTTTATAATAAGTAAGGTATTGGTACCTTGCTGCAATGTTTACTGTGAAGTGTTTACTAACCTCAGTTGTTAAGTTACCAGCATCCTGGCTGCCACATCACCAGGACCTGAACCTGCCCCTCTACCTCACCATCGAGGGAAGGAAGAGCCATCTGTGCTACCTTGAGCGACACCAGACTGGACCAGAATTCCTGTTTTCCGTGGACTGACCCCGATAAGAGACCATCCATTGCCTTGTGCCTTGTTGTAATTACTCAAGTGTTACAATTGCTCATGTGTTACAGTTGCTCATGTTTGCATTTGCCTTGTATTACGATTGCTTATGCTCATGTCTGCTTTATGCTCCCATTTACCTTATGTTTACATTGGGTCTCTTGTTGTAATCGATGGGCCAGAGCTGTCTAGGTACCAAGTGGCCTTTGGCCTTTTAGCCATATAAGAACCCCAAGAGGCTCGTCACTCGAACCCCAGGACCCGCTGCTCAGTAAGGTCCGCCGGCACCGGAAATAATTATCAGGCTCTCTTTCGAGTGCCAATCCCACTCTCCCCAAGGCCTCTCATCGGGCCCGCCAGCCCGGCAGGAAGGTCACCCTGAACAGCTAGGGCGTTAGCCCAAGACGGGTAAGACTCCCCTTGGGGGGGGGGGCAACCTAAGACATGGAGCGCTCTCGAGTAGGGTGCCTCCTGCTGTTCGAAAAAAAAAAATAAAAGAGGCAGATGTTGGGGTCCATCTTTCTCGCCTTGATGGAAGGGGCTTGATGCACCTCCCCCAGCTGGGGAATGCGGCCCTTCCAAACCCTCTACATTGGAATCCGGAGAAACCGGTTGGGAAATAGACCCCCAACTTAGCTGGCAACCAGCCTGGCGCCTACCAGCCCCGCCCTGGTTTGGCGCCCTCAGAGTGACGTAGCCCCTTGGAGGTCAAGTGACCAGCCCCTTGGGAGTCACATGACAGCTCATGGCCTATCGGAATCCTGGCCAACCCCCTTCCTTAGGAATCATCTCCCCTTGACCTTCCCTCAATAAAGTTAGTTCGCTCTCAGAAGCCTACTCCGTGGTCTATGTACGCTAGCTCCCAGGGAAGGATAGCGGCCACATTACCACGCGGGTCGCGCGCACGCCAGGCCGGAGTGACCCCTACGTCCCACCCTAACATACCTGCAGGCCGAGGGTTAGGGGAGAGGACGATACGAGGGTAATAAGAGAGAAAGAAATAAGCATCTGAGCCGGGTCAGAGAAAACAGCCCCAACAATAGGGGAGTTCTATATTTAGCCTTCAGAGGAATCTCCATACTGCCAGCAGCATTTGTTAAAGAGGCTATCTTTCTTCCAAACTATTGTTTTAGCTCCTTTATCAAAGATTAAGTAGGCGTAGTTCTGTGGGTTCATTTCTGGGTCTTCAATTCTGTTCCATTGGTCTTCAGGCCTGTTCCGGTGTCAATACCAAGCTGTTTTTTATTACTATAGCTTTATAATACAGCTCAAAGTTGGGTATTGTAATTCCTTCAGAACTGTTCTTTCTGCTTAGGATTGTTTCAGCTATTCTGGGTCTTTTATTGTTCCATATGAATTTTTGGATTGCTTCCTCTATTTCCTTAAAAAATGGTGTTGGGATATTAATGGGTATTGCATTGAATTTGTAGATAGCCTTTGCCAATATTGCCATTTTGATTATATTAATCCTCCCAATCCAGGAGCATGGGAGGTTTTTCCATTTCCTTAGATCTGACTTAATTTCATTTTTCATGTTTTTAATGTTCTCATCAAAGATCTCTTTCACTTCTTTGGTTAAGGTTATTTCTAGGTATTTTACGTTTGGAGGGGCTATTGCAAAAGTATTTGCTTTCCTGATTTCAGCCTCGTTCTTCGGGTTGTTAGCATAGAGAAAGGCCATTGATTTTTGAGGGTTTATTTTATATCCTGCAACTTTGCCAAAGCTTTGGATCAGCTCTAGTAGCTTGGGGGTAGAGTCTATGGGATTATTTAGGTATAGGATCATGTCATCTGCGAAGAGAGAAAGTTTAACTTCATCTTTTCCTATTTGTATCCCCTTTATATTTTCTTCTTGCTTAATTGCTCTGGCTAGGAATTCTAGTACTATGTTGAAGAGCAGGGGAGAGAGTGGACATCCTTGACATGTTTCTAATTTTAAAGTGAATGGCTTTAGTTTTTCACCGTCTAGAGTTATGCTTGCTGTTGGTTTGTCATAAACTGCCTTGATTATATTCAGGAATGTTCCCTGGAATCCCAGTTTTTCCAGGGCTTTAGCATAAATGGGAGCTGTATTTTATCAAATGCTTTTTCCGCATCCAGAGATAAAACCATGTGGTTCTTTACCTTGCTCCGGTTGGTGTGGTGGATTCCATTAATTGACTTGTGTATACTAAACCAACTTTGTGTCCCTGGGATGAATCCAGTTTGATCGTGGTGTATGATTTTTTTGATGACCTGTTGAAGTCAATTGGCCAGAATTTTGTGGAGAATTTTTACATCTATGTTCATCAGGGAAATCAGTCTATAGTTCTCTTTCCGTGATGAGTCCCAGCCTGGTTTTGGGATGAGGGTTATACTGGCTTCATAGAATGTGTCCGGTAGTGAACGTTCTCTTTGAATTTCATTGAAGAGTTTGAGAAATATTGGTGTGAGTTCTGTTTTGAAGGCCTTGTAGAATTCTGCTGTGAATCCGTCTGGACCTGGGCTTTTCTTGGATGGGAGATCATTTATTGCCATTTCTATTTCAATACTGGATATGGGTCTGTTTAGAAGGTTTAAATCTTCATGGTTGAGTTTGGGGATCTGAATGTTTTCTAGGAAAGCATCCATTTCTTCCAAGTTCTCGAATTTGTTGGCATAAAGGTTTGCAAAATTGTCCCTTATTATTTTCTGAATTTCGGTTATTTCTGTGGTGATGTTACCTGTGTCATCTCTTATCTTGTTTATTTGAGTGTGATGCCTTCGTTTTTTGGTCAGGTGTGCCAGGGGTCTGTCTATCTTGTTGATTTTTTCAAAGAACCAACTCTTTGTTTTGTTGATTCTTTCGATGGTTTTTTTCATCTCTAATTGGTTCAATTCTGATTTGATTTTAATTATTTGGTTCTGTCTATTGACTTGGGGTTTGGCTTGTTGTTCTCTTTCAAGGAAATTAAGGTGCTTCCTTAAATTATTGAGTTGCTGTTTCTCCAGTTTGTTGGTGTATGCACTCAGAGATATAAATTTTCCTCTGAGTACTGCCTTTGCTGTGTCCCAAAGGAGCTGGTACTTTGTGTCCTCATCTTGGTTGAATTCCATAAACATTTGAATTTCCGTTTTAATTTCTTCAATGACCCACTGATGGTTCAGCAGTGTGTTGTTTATTCTCCATGAACAGTAAGATTTTCTGTGGTTGCTGTTTGAGTTGAGCTCTAATATTATTCCATTGTGGTCTGAGAGAATGCAGGGAATGGTTTTGATACTTCTGAATTTGTACAGATTTTCTTTGTGCCCTAAGATGTGATCTATTTTGGAGAATGTTCCATGTGCTGCCGAAAAGAATGTGTATTCTGTTGTTGCTGGGTGGAATATTCTGTAGATGTCGGTTAAGTCTAGTTGTTCTATGCAATTATTTAGCTCTGTGGTTTCTTTGTCCAGTTTTTGCGTGTTGATCTGTCCAAATGTGATAGCGAAGTGTTAAAGTCCCCAACTATCAATGTGTTTGGGTCTATGAGTGTATTTCGAGTCAGTAGTGTTTGTTTCATGAAGTTGGGTGCTCCTGTATTTGATGTGTACATATTTAGGATGGTTATATCTTCCTGTAGGAGAGATCCTTTTACTAGTATGTAGTAACCTTCTTTGTCTCTTCTTACCTTTTCTAATTTGAAGTCAATTTTGTCTGATACTAGGATTGCAACTCCAGCCTGCTTATGGGGGCCATTTGCTTGATAGATTTGTTTCCAGCCTTTCACTTTTAGAAGATGTTTACTTTTGCTGGATAGATGTGCCTCTTGGAGGCAGCAGAAAGATGGATCTTGATTTTTGATCCAACTCATGAGCCTATGTCGTTTGATTGGAGAATTAAGTCCATTAATGTTGAGAGTTAGGATTGAGAGATGATCGTTTGTTCCTTTCATTATCACTATCTTGTTAAAAGCTGTGTCTCCCCTTTTCTTGATCTGATGTTTACTATTTAGGGTTCATTTCTCTGTCTGTATTGGGATCTTATTTATTTTCCCTGTACAGTACATGTTTGAGGATTTTCTGTAAAGCTAGTTTGGTGGAGATAAATTGTTTCAGTTTTTTCCTTACTGTGGAAGACTTTTATTTGACCTTCAGCTATGAATAAGAGTTTGGCTGGGTACAGTATTCTTGGTTGGTAGTTATTTTTATTTAGTGTTTGGTATACTGCATTCCAGGCTCTCCTTGCTTTCATGGTCTCTGCTGAGAAATCTGGCGTAATTCTGATTGCTTTTCCTTTATATGTGATTGTTTTCTTCTCCCTAACATCTTTAAGGATTCTTTCCTTGTACTCTACTGATCCTGTTTTGATCACAATGTGTAGGTGGGATAGCGTATTCTGGTCTGGTCGGTTTGGGGTTCTAAATGCTTCTTGTATCAGTATAGGCCTTTCCTTCTGGATATTTGGGAAGTTCTCGGCTAATATTCTGTTAAATAGGTTGCATATCCCATTACCTTCTTTCTCCAAGTTTTCCTCAATACCTATTATCCTTAAATTGGGCTTCCTGATCGAGTCTTGAATCTCCTGTAGCGATCTGAGATTTGATCCTCTGCTTCAGTTAGTTGGGACTGTAGGTTAGCTACTTGATTTTGAATCTGTTTTCCTTCTGACTGGTCTTTCCTGATGATTTCCATGTCATCTCTTAGGGCTTGCATGGACTTTTTTACTTCATTAATTTGGTTTTGAGTGCTGTCTCTCAAATTTTTTTCCTGGGTAGCTATCTTTTCATTTGAATCTTGAATTTCATTTATCTTTCTATTTGTTAAGGCCATGAAATCATCTCTTAATTTATGGAAGGATTGCTGTATTGATTCAAACTTTTCATTTAACATGTTTATCAGTAGACTTTGTAGAGCATTTTGAGGTTTCTCTTCTATGTCTTTTATTGACTGCTCTGCTTCCTGCTTGTTTTGAGTGGGAGATGAGACTCCATTGTTTGCCATCTTTCTTGTGTTTCTTCTGCCCTTTTGGATTGGGAATGCCAATCTACAAGCACCTGTGAGCACCGTTTAAGACCCAAAGCAGCCCTTACCAAGCACTATTGTGTACATCTTATAAGTTCACACTTATATACAGATACCTTGTATACCTGTCTATAAAACTAGATTTGGTGTTCCTAAAGAATACAATTTCAATATAACAACCGATCCTGGGCCCTGTATTCAGTAGTTACTTATTTACAGTTACAACCCTATGAGCAATTCTTGTTCTTATATTATGTTCTTTTAGGACGGGCTTTCTCTATGAAACCCTTTGATTCACTCGGATTAAGCAGGGATACCCTCTATCCAGTAACCAGGAATCAATGGAACCTGGAGGTCCTGGCAGTAAGTTAGGAGGGTAGGTTAGTGGTAGTAAAGAGAATAAAGTAAAATGTATTGGGGGGGTGATGATTTTGGTTTAGTTTCAGTGACATGGAAATGTGGAGAAGAGTAGAATCAATAGAAAGAACAAGGTTAAAATGATAGCCAATGGAAAGTTAGCAGAAAAGAGTGGAAGTGTTATCCATAGGAAAGTAATTTTTAAAGAAAGAGAAATAAAAAAAAATACTGGAAGACAGATGCACAAAACAGAGAAAAAGATTTTTAAAAGAATAAAATAAAAAGAAAAAAAAAGAAAAACAAAAAAAACCTTGATAAAACAAACAGGTAAAAATGGAAAACAAAAAAATCCAACGACGTTTCAGAAGTGAAAAAATTTTTTAAAAATTTAAGTTTAAAAAATGTTTGAAAAGAAAAAAAAATGGAGTCTTCCTTGTTTGGGTGGTCTTTCCCCAGTCTCTGGTTTCCTTGCAATGGTCTACAGTCTATTTTCCTGATTGGCTGGTTTGACTTGCTTTCAGTTTGCAGGGGGTGGATCTGTTCTGACCCTTCTCCCCTGTTGGTGCAATCCTGGGTCTCTGTGGTTCGCACAGCTTACAGGTAGGCCTTGGTCATCCTCTGTAGATGGGGATGTGAGCAGTCTCGGGAACTGTGGGTCCTCTGTCTGCTGTCTGGCCGCGGCCCTTAAAGCCTGGCTTCGAATAGGCTGTGGATTCAGCAGGGCGGGGGCGCCTCTGGCCTTGTTTAACAGTCTGAGAGTTGCTTGCCTGGGGGAGGTTCCTCCCTCCTGGGCGAGTCGGCCGCCTGGTGGAGCTGGATATGGAATTCAGCTCCGTTTCGGGCTGGGAATTGGGCTTCCTCTGTGACGGGACCTTTCAACTTTCTCAGGAACTGTTTGTTCCCCCGTCTGGTGTTTCCATGCCACCGGTAGCTCCTCGCCATTTTTGCTTTAAATTTAGAAATTCCAGCGGGCAGGGCAGGGCACCTCTGGCTAAGCTGCGGCCCAGGACGAGCCTCCCGTCTGGGCAGGGGGCGTTCTCCTGGGCAGAGCTATCTCTCACTGGTTGGTCCCTCTTGCCCTTTTCAAAGATGGCTCCTTTGTCCTCGCTTTCCCCAGTCCCACTTTAGTTCCAATCTGATCTGACCCTATGCCAGTGGCAAAGATGGCGCTTTGCTCTGGCAGTGGGGGAAGGGCTGCCTTCCAGAAACTGCTCTGTGGGCACGAGTGAGAATATCTTTCGTGGGTTACTCAAGCTTTCTCTGCGATTTCAGCCCGTCTGTGCTTAGCCACCATCTGGAGGATTTCTCCCTGGTCTATGCTGTGTGCTTTAGCCATGCGGAGTGCGGGGTGCTGTGCCGGGCGCTGTGCCGGCACCGTCATGGTGCGGCAGCGGGACGCCGCCTGGAGCTCAAATCTGTGTTTTCAGATGAGCAAAGTCGATTTTTCCTTCCTGGCCAGAATCCCTGTACTTTTAGAACTTACTTTGGCTGTCTTTCTGGAGTAAAAGTTTCTATGGGGTGAGAAAACTGCGATGTCGGAGGGAGCTCAGCTAGGTCTCTGCTGCTCCTCCACCATCTTCCCAGAAGTCCATAAGCTAGCATTTTTAGATGAATGTATTTTAAATATGATTTGTCCTTATGATTAATCCCTTTCTCCCTAAATGAATACAGACACCTGTAACTTTGATATCATACCTTTGAGTCATCATGGATCTCTTTATAAGGGCTCTCTTTGGACATTAGATTTTCCTGACATTCATTAAATGGGATAAAACTCTAAACAGAAATCGAAGTTCTGTAGGGATGAAGAAAAATCAATACAAGTTTACAAATTATAAAGTCAAAATTACACATAAAAGACTCTCACAAAGACTAAGATTTGAAAGATATATATATATATACTTTATATATGATAAGAAGAGCATTCAGATACTTATCAAATAATAGTTGCAGTTTGCTCACATGGTTGGAAAATTAAAATAGTATAGGCCAAGGACAAAAACCCTTCTGATTTACAATGCAGCATTGCTGAATTAATAAAAACCTTATATCATTAGTATTCCAGAAGCCTCAACACAAACGTGATATACAACTAAAATAGGTAAGATTGTGTTAGCTAAAGCATTTACACTTTTCTCTAGACTAACTACCAGAGTATAATGCATGTCTGTGTTGAGCTCTTTGAAAAAGATGCCAAAAAGATTGTTACATTGCAGTGTGGCAGCCGTACTTGACTCAATTCTACTCTACTTCCCAGTTTGCTTTCTTATTGTTGCTTTGGGGAGTTTTTTTATTTTGTTTTTACAGGGCTACCACTACATAATTCTATTCCCCCAGAAACAATTACCCTTTCTTCTCTCCTGACACTAATGCTGAGTGCATGCCATTTATAGTTCAGGGATAAAGGCCATGCAGCTATGCAGGTAAAGTCAGTATCTCACCAGAGAAGAGGCACCAATGGACAAGTAGATAAGTCAAGTCACCGTCCTTATCTGCAGCAAGGAGTCCTGTATGTCCAGTGATTTCATGTAGTTCTATCGTTTGAGACCATGCATAAGAAGCATCTAGCGTAAAAATAGATTTGTACATCTGTTTCCACAGTTACAGACCAAACACCCCCAATGTGTGAGTCCTTGAGGTATTCCTCTCACAAGTTAAGGTCAGAATTAATAAAAGGTCCCTTATGGGCTGGGAATGTGGCTTAGTGGTAGAGCCTAGCATGCATGAAGCCCGGGGTTTGATTCCTCAGTACCACATACACAGAAAAAGCTAGAAATGATACTGTGACTCAAGTGATAGAGCACTAGCCTTGAGCAAAAAGAAGCTCAGGACAGTGCCCACGCCCCGAGTTCAAGCCCCAGGACAGGTAAAGAAAAAGTCCATACAAGAAATGTATCCAGTGCCTAACGTATGAAACTGTAACCTTTCTGTACATCAGTTTGATAATAAAAATTTGAAAAAAAAAAGAAAAAGTCCATTTTTCTACTAAATTATTTACTCTTCAGTTGAACAGAACCTCTCTGAGACTATAGAGCAGATTTTATTCATTACTTAGAAACTGATACCAAGTATCTATTCAACAAATCAACTGATGATTGCAAAGTCCAATCCTGGTTTCAATGCATCTCATACTTACCAGTTCCCCAAAGCTCCTTTTCAGCAAGAGGAAGAAAAACAGGTCTCTTTGTTGCATAATTTCATAGTACTCGCCATTTAACTTTCCTCTTTGCTTATGAGAAAGCAAACACGAAAGACTAAGGAGGATGCACCATGTTTGTGTACTCTCTTTATAGAACCCTGAAATGGTAGAAAGTTTCATAAGTGGGAAAAAATGTATACATAATAGTATCCCAAGAGGGTTAATCCTTGGTGCTAAGACTCTAAGGCTTAACACAAATCCATGGGAGACATAGAGGAACTTCACAGGATGGTGTAGATATGAGTAGGGAATATATCATTGGTAAATAATATGTCAGAATCCTCTCTGCATTCTCTCTTACCTGTATCCCTGGAAACTTTGAAAATACCAAAGTTATACAGATAGAAGAAATCATGAGTCACAGTTGAGACTCAATTTCCAACTAGCATGTTAAATTAGGGGCCCAAGGTAAATTAAATTTGATTTGAATGAAAACATAAAATATTCCCTGAACACTTGGGTTCATGAACTAAAATTTCTTACTACACTATATTTGCTAGTCTGTCCCTCCAACCCCTAGCCAGAAATTCTGATCCATAGAACGTCTAAAAACCAGAGGCCTCAATGATGTCCTTGGGAGTTACACAAGATGCCTCATACGTCTTAAGGAGACTCATGTTAGAGAAGTATTGAGCTCTGTAAAACAGTCACTTCACCTAGGTGAAATGAGCATCTTGAACAGACAAGTGTGCTGTGGTTATTTCTCAGTCTTTAACAGTGTGACTTAAGTATTGGGTTTGTATTCACCAATGTTTCCATCCAATACCAAGAAGCAGAGTATATTCAGAAGATTTCTCAAACTGAGCAATAGACAAAAATAGTTCAATTAGATGATGCACTCCTGAGGTAGGGCTGAATGTAAAACATCCAGATCAGGGGACTAGGAAGATGTTATACAATCACTTGCATGTAAGCTGCACTCCTGGGTCTACCAAAGAAATCACAAGCAGTCAAACTAACACGTGTATCACAGTATGCACCAATGAGTTCTCTAGCTTTCAACACAGCCTGATTAGTATTAACAACAAACAAAGGGAAAGAGGGATTAAAGGATAAACTATTCAGTCATCAGGGTATGAATTAAATCATTCAATGGCAGCATGCCTTAGTTTATGTTGTTCTCTTCCTGAAATACCCTTCCATCTCCTTATTCTTATATCCATCTTTCAAATCACAGCTCCAACCCTTTCTTCTATCATGTGAACAAGATCCATTATTATACTATAAATAACAAATCATTTCATCCATATAAAATGTCATTTATCTGGCCACAGGGAAATGAAGATTTTATTTCTTTTATACCCCTTTAATAAGGAGCTCTTAAGTCACTGTATTTAGTGGATAACTATAGTTTTCACAAAAGTCTAGGGATCTTATAAAAGGCTGCAATTTTTTATTTGGATAAATAAATGTATTTTTTAATGATGAGAAAATTTGTATTTTGTATATATGTAAACTAGGTAATAAGGGCTAATAAGGATCAATTTCTCCCTCTAAAGCACATAGAAAGCTGGTACAAATATGTTTTATATGTGTGCTAGTACGGGAGCTTGAATTCAGGATCTGGATGCTGTCTGTCCCTTAGTTTTTGTAGTTAAGTCTGGCACTCTACCACTTGAGCCATATCTCCATTTCAAGTTTTTTGTTGGTTAATTAGAGGAAATAGTCTGATGGATGTCTCTGCCCTGTCTGACTTTGAACCAAGAGCCTTAGATCTCAGACTCCTCAGGATCGCATGTGCAAGCTGCTAGCTCCCAGTAGAAATATATTTGAAGTCTGTAAAAAGATACTAGAGAACCAACTAGAGTGAAGCCAAGACACACAAAAAATAAAGAAAACAAGACAGGCAAAATGGACCTGACTCTGGAATAGGCAGCTGAGAACAGGGATCTTGAAAAGTCTGAGAACAATAGGAGAAAAATAAAGTCCAAAAATTATGATGAAATAGATTTATAACAAGGTCTTCTGTCATAAAATAAAAGATGGACTAGAAATAGTCTAACTATCTTAGGGATCAGGCTCAGTAGCCATGGAAATAGGATCAGCATGATCCAGGTCTGTGAATTCCTATAACCTCCAACTTTCAGATGAATATGTGTGCAATCTTTTCTTTTTCACTTAATCTTTTTTCAAAGGTCTTATTCTTTCTATACATTTTATATACAGTATCCAGCAAAAAAGTAAGTACACATAAAAGAAACAACATGATAGAAAACCAAAAGAAATTTCCTAAAATAAAGGACACAGAGATTGCAGACATGAAACTTTAAAAATATTTATGTCAAGGAGATAAAAGGTACCCAAGGTAATACATTTTCCCATGTCTGGCACAATATACCTAGGCCCATGCAGACTTGGAAAAGTGGAGTTTCAGTATATTACACTACTTTCTTCTAATTCCTATTCTCATTGCATGGATTTTATGCTATTCTCTGTACAGAGCAGCATATTTTGTAATCACTTTGGTTGGGTGGTGAAAATAGACACTAAGTGTTAAAAAGGCCAGAAAGTCAAAATTCAGTTCAAATTTTATGTTTCTTCCATCAACTATTCTTTTTACAGGTAGATATTTTAGTTATGAAAATATCAGCTACAGTTGAGTGTCAGGGAAACCCCAATAAAGCCAAGAAAGGTAAAGTAATGCATTTTAATATATGTTCCAATTTAATGCATGCATTTTTTTTTTATTTTAGAAACACCTAAAATATATGGCTGTTGTCTTTGGTGAGAGTGAAGAAGAAAATCTATGCATTCCAGGAAGAGGCCCTGTTTTAATTAAAAATGCTAGGCTAATTTGTCTCCCTCCCAGAGTCACTCGTATTTTGCCTGTGGGCTGTTGTATAGACTTGTCTCACATTTGTCTGAATATAAATAACTCTCATTTTCACACTTGTCTTTTGTTGCAGTTTGTCAAAATGGTTGGCTATAGCAATAAATTAATTTCAAATCTGGTAAGTGTGTGTGTGTGTGTGTGTGTCTGTATCTGTGTGTGTGCATGTGTACCTAAATTTATCAACAGAATATGATTTTTATTTTATCTGAAGAAAATGTTATTTCAGAGGTCTCAAAAAGACCACTCTTCAGTTGAATGATTGTCTTGAAGGACACAGAACCTATAAAAGTTGTTGCCATTATGGCCATTACAGTGAAGGGATACTGGTTCAAGTTGGTAAAGGTAAAAGCAGAGTTCAAGAGAAGTAGGCATAATGTTGTAGTTGTTCTCTATCAGTAGAGTCACTCAAACATTATGCAAATTTTCCTTGAAACTATGTGTGATATCATATGAAAAGTGATGCTAATAAGATGTCTTGTCAGACTTGGTAGTCAGAATTTTATTGGGGAGTACATGGGCATGGATGGCCTGTCCATCTCACTTTATTTAGTCTCAAGGACCCCAACTAAACCTAACTATCAAACCAAATAGCATCCCACAGCCCTAGATGTTCACCATAAGTCACATTTCTAATATTCTGTCTGATATAGTGGTTTCAGGTATAGAAAGATAATTCTGTCAGAAAGAATATTCCAATGGTTTAGAAATCTTAAGTTTTTGATGTTACAATTGAATTTTTCATAACACCTTTTTATGAAGGTCTTAAGTTTAATAAATTATAATTGATCAATATTTATTTCCAGTGTTTTTGCATTCAGTACTTGCAAATTTTGTCTGTCCAATGTGATAAATACAATTACCTATGTTATCTTCTAGGAACTTAGCAGTTTAACTTTTAAAATTAATTCTATTATCCATCAAAGTAAAATTTTGCTTCTGATGTGAGGTAGAGATGATTCTCTTTTTTCCATTAAATAGATTTTTATAAGAGCATAAGGATCACAACAACACTAATGAAGGAACTGAAAGTTGCCACACATCCTCTGGCCTCACATGCACCTAAAACATCCTCATCCTCCACTATCACGATCCTGAACCATTGTGATGTATTTGTTACAATCAATGGATCTACATTGATACATTATTATAACCCCAAGTCCATATTCTGCTGGTTATGACAAATGTGTAATGATGTACATTACCACTGTAGTATCATAAAAATCTGGTGTGTTTTGCTGACCGTCCTCCCCTATGATCCTGATCTTTTCACTGTTTTCATAGTTCTGCTTTTCCCCCAAATGTAATTTATTATATGCCGTATATGTACAATGTGTACATGCATATACATAGTATATATATATATGTATATATATAATATATGTTACTATATCATACTGTATGTCACCTTTTCAGAATGTCTTCTTTCACTTAGCAATATGCAGTTCAGATTTCATCATGTTTTCCATGGCTTCATATCTCATTTAAGTGCTGAATAAAAATCCATTATCTGGATTACCACGATAGATATATGCACTTACTTACTCAAAAGTATCTCAGTTGCATTCTAGTTTTGACAATCATCAATAGAGATTATATAAACATCTATGTTTAGGCTTTTTTTAAAAAATATGGGGCTCTCACAGGTTTCTCAGGACACCCTTACTCCTTGGCTTATGGATCTCCCTGTATCAGCTTTCCTAGTGTACAACCCATGTAGTTGCTTGTGTCGGTACAAACCTTCAAATCATTTGGGTAAGAAATACTAGGAACACAGTTGCTGGATTTTATGATAAGAATATGCTTACATTCAGCAGAAACCATCAAATTGTTCCAGTGTAACTGTTTTTCAATGGACCAAGCTAAACCAAAAAGATTTAAACCAACTAAATAGACCCATATCAAGTAATGAAATAGACATGGCAATAAGAGACCTCCCATCCAAGAAAAGCCCAGGTCCAGATGGATTCCCAGCTGAATCCTATAAGGCCTTCAAAGCAGAACCTACACTAAGACTCCTCAAACTCTTCAATGAAATTGAAAGTGAAAGTTCAATACCAAACTCCTTTTATGAAGCCAACATAACTCTAATCCCAAAACCAGAGAGGGACTCATCAAAGAAAGAGAACTATAGACGCATTTCTTTGATGAACATTGATGCAAAGACCCTGGGTATTGTATACAAGTTTATTGGAACTAGGGAAGGGGAACATCAAAATGGAGAGAAAAAAAACGTAAAATGTAAACCAATGCAACAGCAATACTTACAAAACTATATGCTGTAATCCAATTTACAACTCACAGGAGGTGAGGAAAAAAGGGAGGGGGGAAGTAGGGAGAAAAATGAGGGGGGAGGTAACAAGTTTGATAGGAAATGTACTCACTGCCTTACATATGAAACTGTAACCCCTCTGTACATCACTTTGGCAATAAATAAATTAATAAAAAATTTCTGGCCAATCGATTTCAACAAGTCATCAAAAACAAAAAATCATACTCTATGATCACACCAATTCATTTTAGGGATGCAAAGCAGGTTCGATATACACAAGTCAATTAGTATAAATCACCACATCAAAAAGAACAAGGACAAGAATCACATGATGATTTCCATAGATGCAGAAAAAGCATTTGCCAAAATCCAACACACATATGTGATGAAAGCTCTGGAGAAACTAAGAATCCATAGAACATTCCTCAATATAATAAAGGCTGTATATGACAAAGCTACACCTAGCATTATACTTAATGGAGAAAAGTTAAAGCCATTTCCTTAAAATCAGGAGTAAGACAAGGATGTCCACTCTCTACTCCTTTTCAATATATTACCAGAATTCCTACCCAGAGCAATAAGGCAAGAAGCAAATATAAAGGGGATCTAAATAGGGAAAGATGAAGTAAAACACTCTCTTTGCATATGACACAGTCTTGTATTTAAAGAACTCTATAGACTCTACTCCCAAGTTACTTGAGTTGATCCAAAACTTTGACAAAGTAGAAGGATATAAAATTAATCCTCAAAAATCAATGGCTTCTCTGCATGCCAACAATTGGGAGAGTGAGGCTGAAATTGGGAAAGCAATTCCTTTTGTAATAGCCAAAAAAAAAAAAAACCTAGTAATAAACTTAACCAAGGAAGTGAAAGACCTCTATGATGAAAATTTTAGAAATCTGAAAAAAATAAATTAAAGCAAAACTAATGAAGTGGAAAATCTTCCCATGATCCTGGAATGGGAGGATTAACATCATGAAACTGGCAATACTGTCAAAGGCAATCTACAAATTCAATACAATACCCATCAATATCCCAACACCACTCTTTAATGAAATAGAAGAAGCAATCCAAAAAAGTCATATGGAACAATAAAAGTCCCCTAATAGAAATAACAATCCTTAGGAGGAAGAAGAGTTCTGGAGAAATATCAATGCCAAACTTCAAACTCTATACAATACTATAGTAATAAAAACAGCCTGGTAGTGGCACAAGAACAGGCCTGATGACAAATGGAATGGAATTGAAGACCCAGAAATGAGCCCACCGACCCATGACCACTTAATCTTTGATAAAGGAGCTTAAAAAAGGAAGGAAGAAACACATCTTCTTCAACAAATAGTACTAGCAAAATTGGTTAAACATCTATAAAAAAACTAAAGCTAGATCCTTATATATCACCCTGAACCAGAATCAAATCCAAATGGATCAAAAATCTCAAAAGATATCCTGAAAACTTTGAAGAAAGGAACAGAAGAAAGACATGGGCTCCTTGACACAGGTCGAAACTTTATTCTTTTTTTTTTTTAAGTTTTTATTATAAAACTGATGTACATAGAGGTTACAGTTTCATACATTAGGCATTGGATACACTTCTTGTACTGTTTGTTACCTTGTCCCTCATACCCCCCTCCCTCCCCCCTTTTCCCTTCCCCCCCCCCCCAGGTGTTCATTTCACTTACACCAAACAGTTTTGCAAGTATTGCTTTTGTAGTTGTTTCTCTTTTTTTACCCTGTGTCTCTCAAATTTGGTATTGCCTTTGAATTTCCTACTTCCAATACCCATAAACACTGTTTCCAATAATACCCAGGTAAGATTACAGCGATAGTGTAGGTACAACCACAGGAAGGTGATACAAGAACATCATCAATAATAGAAGCTACAGATAAACATAGGACATTGAAAGTAGTTACAACTGTGATATAACAATTGTTTCCACAACATGGAGTTCATTTCTCTTAGCATCATCTTATGTGTTCATAAGGGTATAGCTATTGGGCCTTGTGATGCTCTGTTATGAATTGCCTAAACCTGTACTAATTATTCCCAATAAGGGATACCATAGAGTCTATGAAATTTTATTCTTAATAAAGGCCCAGAAACACAAGAAATTATAGAAAGGTTGGACAAATGGGATTGCATGAAATTGCAGAGCTTCTGCACAGTGAAGGGCATGGCTTGCAAGATAATGAGAAAGCCTCAGATTGGAAGATCTTCACTGGCCATACAATAAACAAGAGCCTGATACCTAAAATATACTTAGAACTCAAAAAATTAAATTCCCCTAAAACAAATCCTCAAAGAAACAACTTCCTCCTTAGTAAGCTGGCTAAAGACTTAAAGGGAGACTTCTATGAAGAGGAAATGAAAATGGCCAAGAACCACATGAAGAAGTTCACTGGCCATAAAGAAATGGAAGCCAAAACAACACTGAGATTCCACCTCACCCCAGTAAGAATGGCCATTTTCAAGAAAACTAATGACAGATGCTGCAGGGGATGTGGCCAAAAGGGAACAAAACTACTACACTCTTGGTGGGAGTGTAAACTTGTCCACCCACTCTGGAAAGCAGTATGGTGGTTCCTCAAAGGGCTAAACATAGAGCTCTCCTATGACCCAGCAATCCCACTTTTGGGCATTTACCCAAAGGATCACAAGCATGACCACACTAAAACCATCAGCATAACCATGTTCAATGCAGCACAATTTGCCATAGCTACAATATAGAACCAACTTAGATGCCCCTCAGTAGATGACGGATCAAGAAATGGTGGTATATATGCATAATGGAATTCTATGCTTCTATCAGAAAGAATGATGTTGCCCCATTCATAAGGAAATGGAAAGCCTTAGAAAAAATCATACTAAGTGAAGTGAGCCAGACCCAAAGAAACATAGACTCTATGGTTTCCCTCATTGGGAATAATTAGTATATGTCTAGGATAGTCCTAGAAGATGATCACAGTAGCTCAATAGCTATGCACACATGATCATATAAGATGATGCTAAGCAAAATGAACTCCAAGTTATGGAAATAAGTGGTTTATCATTGTTGTTATTTTCAGTGTACTATGTGATAATATGCCTTCTTTTGTTTTTCTTCCTTATGGTTTTACCCTTGTTGTCACTATATTTGATTTTGGTACCCTGGGTATCATATATAGGTTTATCTGAACTAGGGAAGGGAGGGGGAACATCATATTGGTGAGACAAATGGTAAAAGGTGAACCAATGTAACAGCAGTACTTAGAAGATAATGTGCTGTAAGCCAATGGTACAACTCAGGGGAGAGAGGGAGGGAATTGGGGAAGAGGGAAGGTGGGAGAAAAATGAGGGAGAAGGTAACAAGTTTGACAAGAAATGTGCTCACGCCCTTATATAAGTAACTGTAACCCCTCTATACATCACCCTGACAATACAAAAACTTCAATGCATATCACTATTTTTTAAACCAGTTCTGATTTCCTTTGAAGGAGAGATAACAAAAATGAGCCTTAATATACCCTGAATCTTTTTCTTATAATCAAAGGCTAACTATAACTCAGTGTTTCTGAGCATTATTATAATAATTTGGAGTAAATTACATTCTTTGAAAAGTGAAGAATCTTTTTTACTCTAGAACTTTCTTGCACACAAGGTTGACTTTTATTTGTCCACTGTAGTATCTTTTAAGAACTTCTACAGTTGTTTTCACCAGTGCCTTGACCCTCCAAATTGTGTTATCCTTTATGACAGAGAACATCAAAAGAAAGAAGACATTACAGGATCCAGCCTATAGCCAACATTATGCTGCCAGTTTGTACCAAGTAGATTGATGAAATTTCCTTTCACTGACATTGGAAGGATCACTAAGTGCTCAGGCAAAGTTCAAAGTTTTCTTTCTTATTTTTCAGTGTTCTTCAGCACCAAATACTAAAAATACCCCTCATGTAACTATTTACCTATTTAGGCCAAGACCTTTTTCCCATGCACCATTCTAAATTGTTCCTAGCTGATATCCCACTCCCATTCCCTTGAACAAGTAGAACCTCTTGATTCTGTGCCCTATTTCCTTAGAAATCTACACTCCATTGTTTAAGTGAAATAAATATCCCAACAAAACCAGTAATGGGAGCCAAATGGTTTTTTAATGTTGTTTCAACCCTCTATCTTTAGCTGGGCTATAAAACAAATTCCAAAACAATCAAATAACAATGGGAATTGGAAGTCTTATAGCAGATTCAAAGAGATAAAATTTGTTCATGTGGATATTCTGGTGCCTATCAAATTATAAAACACAAGTCTCTAGTCTTGACTTGATTTTTTAAAGCAAATCCATACATCCTCCTCCATGTGACTTTACCAGTCCTTCAGAAGTAAATGACAACTCTGTGGCTCCAATTATAATACAACATTACTTTACATTTTTATTATGAACCAATTCAGTTAATATTTTCTTTTCTTTCTTTCCTTCTTTTACTCTCTTACACACATATTGTCTCACACACACATTTACACACACAAATATTCTTCCCCCCGTCACTCCTTCCTTCCATGTCTCCCTCCTTCCCTGCGTCTTCTTCCTCCCACCTTTCATAGAGTACTTTGCAAAGAGTGAAGGACCTGAGCAGCTGTTGCACCTCCATATTGTAGTTTGGGCCTGACCAGTTCCTGATGCTTCTTGGAATAACTGCAGAACATGTCAATGTGAAGCCTGAACAAAATGCAGTCTAAAATAATCAAGGTAGCCAGAGAGACTTCACTTGACCAGAGGTCAGTTAAAGTTAGAATGCTTTAGCCATTGTTTGTAAGACACTTCACTGCCTTGTTTGATAATTGTGCTGTGTACTGGAATATGTTTCTTATAGATGTGATTAACTACTAACAAAGTTCTGTTACTAGGTAAGGGCCAATAGCTTCCCCTCACCTCAGTGACAAAATGCAGACTCTAGGGAACAAGTCAAGGACCCGAATTCCAGGAAAGGTGTAAACTCCCCAAGCAACAGATCAGCAGATAAATATTTGAAGTGCCACGTGCTCCAACAGGCAACTAAGATAATAACGGGGACTCTGAACAAGTTACTGCCCCAATAAGTAACTAATGTATACATAGCAGGAGGGGACTGACGCCAAAAGTCCCTTGCAGCACCCCCCACTAACAGTCCCGAGGTTAATAACAGGAGAAAGCTGACACCAGATGTCTTTTGCAAACTTTGACTGTCTTGCTGTTAAGCACAAAGCCCCAGCTAATCAGGAATAGATAACACACTAAAGGTTAACTTGTTTGTTTGGTACTATAAAAACCAGATGTAATCTATGCTCGGGCCTTCATCCATCTTGGCTGTGTCCATGTGGGCGTAGGTCCAAACTCAAGCTTGCTAATAAACGCTTTTGCATTGGAATTGGCTACTCAGTGGTCTTTGGGGGGGGGGTCTCGAATTTGGGGCATTTCAAGAGTACATGTTCAATCACTGATTTTGGAGTAAATGAATAAAGTTTAGAAGAAACAGTGTAGTTTTATTTGTGTATAGGAAAGACATTGACTACACTGTATTTGAAAGTCAACACAATCAATTTTGTCTTTTTTTTTTTTGCAAGGTACCACTCAAAGCGGGGAGGCTGGGGCTCCCTGGTCTGGTCAGGGCCCAGATGAGAAGAGCTTACCCCAAGAGGGGCAATGAAGCAGAAGCCCACCTCCCCAGAAAGAGACTTACGGCAGCCACTGGGACAGGGAGAGGATGAAAGACATTGTGTGTGCACATGGGGCAAAGGGGGAGGGCAGACTGCAGAGGGGCTGGCCTGGAGAGGACCCCCTAGAACAGGCATGTGTGGGGGAGGTTGGATGAAATGGGAGGGCACCCCCCCAAGCAGGAATCCTGGACAACCTTGGCATGCTGGACTGCTGAGCCAGCACACTGCTCTGTGTACAAATCACCTCCTTTCCTCTTTTCTTCTGTCCCCTCCCCTCCATCCATGTCTGAACACTTCCCAAACCACCCCAGCCTTGGAGCTGTCAGGAGGAAGGGCTGGTGGCAGGCAGGCAGGAGGTGGGTGGGAGCCAGAGGAGGGGCCATGGAAGAAGTCCCACCCGGGGAGGTGGGAGAAGGAAGGGAAAAAGGAAAGCCTCCTCCCCTCCCCACAAGTTGGTGCCACACCATATGTGCTTCTGGAGGGAGAGAGGGAGGGGGTTTGTGCTGCTGGAGACAGAGAGACAGAGACAGAGACAGACAGACAGGCAGGCAAGCAGGCAGAGACTGCCTTGGGGAAAATAGGGGATGCTGTCCCTCCTTAACACCCCAGAAGAAAAGGATTGTGATAGCTAGGGGGCAGGGGTTGGGGCTTTGTCATGGAGACTATGTGCCTGGTGACAATGTGTCTATGTGCATGCATGCTTCTGTGTGTATGTCTCTGTGCATGCATGCTTGCACAGATTTGGCCTTGCTGAAGATGTATGCATAGCTGGGTGATTGGTGTGTGTGTATAGCAGCCAGTCCATACTTGTACCTACTACTGTGAGAATGAAGCTTCTATATGGCCGCTCTCTAATGGCAGGAACTGCCCAACCTGGATTTGATTAGGAGCTCATATGCTCACCTGAACATCTGGTCACATCTGCACTCAAGAAGGACAAATCATGGGGCCCATGTCTGAGCTAGAGGGGCCAGATTTGGCTCTTAATAAGCAGTCAGCCAATCTCAAAGGCAAGGAAGCCTTTCTTTTTTTTTCTTTGTTTTTTCTTCTTTTATTCTTTTTTTAGTGTGGACTCTGCCTGAGATCTGTCCCCTAGGGGAATCAATCTGTCCCAGTAGCTGAGGACGTAATGATTGCAACCTCCCTCTCCCCAGGCCCAGGGAAACTAAATAGATCCGCCTGTCTGCTGTCGCAGGGAAAAGCCTCTTTTAGCAAATTCCTTTCCCCAGTCCCAGTTTCTTCCTTCCTGCCCTACCCTATCACTGGAACTTTCTCCGAAAGCTCTTACTTTCCCTTCTCTTCCTGTCCAGTGCCTCATCCTTCTGTCTCCTCAGTGTCCCCCTAGCTTTCTCAGGTCTCTCCCTCTGTTTCCTCTGTTCCTTCTCTAGTCAGGGTTCTTCTTGGGGCCTGTTTTCTTGGAATCTCTGTTTACTCTCCTGTCCCTGGGACTAGCCCCTCATTGGTCTGGGGTTTGCCTCTATGCTCTCTGTGTCTTCACACTCCATCTCCCCTTGTCTCTCTGTCTCTGTCAGGGTCTCTGACTGGCCACGGTCCCTGAGTGGTCCAGCCTCTCTTCTCTCTCTTCCTCCCTGCATTGCACTGCTACCCCGGTCTGCCAGGTCAGGGGCTATGACCAGGCCCTCAATTTTGTCTCTTTTTATCACAGTCATAGTGTGTATCTTTCAAAGCCTTGTTTAATTCACTTACGTTTTTATTTTTATTTCTTCAACAGAATGAAGAAATTACCTAGATGCTTTAAAATCTTGACTCTTTAATACCAAGATCAAGAGGTCAGACTTTTCCACAAGACACCATGGGACAAAAGATAAATAAAAAATCCTATAGATTGCTCTGCAAAGGGGACTCATTTATCTATAATAAGGTGAAATTTATTATCTATGAATAAATTTGGTACAGATAATAAGGTAGACAAAATTTCAAAAAGCATATTGTAATTCTTAACTACCAACAATTTTAAGTATTTTAGATGGAGTCCTTTGTTTGGCAATAACAGATATGCAAAAGATATGAAAATTATAGATCATTATTTGCTCAGTAAGGTAGCTCTTCTAGAATATCTATTAAGCTACATTTCTGTAATATTTTTAATTCTACATTACATTTCTGTTCTTTGTTTTTATCTATTTAGAATACTAGTCTGAATGTTAGTAATATCTGTTTTATTTCTGTATTTATAGCACTTATAACAGAGTTTGGCATGTAGATGTTTAATAAAAAATTGTTCAGTAAATGGAAAAAGTGAATATTACAACTTAAGTGATAAAAATTCAGTTTTTAAAAAACATTCTGTTATCCAAGTATTTGAACCAGTACACAGTCCTCAAGGTTTTTCAGTGTCCTTTCTTACGTTTACCTCCAAATCTCTTTTTTCACATTTTGAATATTGTCTCAATACTGCCTTCTACAATGGCTATAAAGTTGGAATCATTTTTAGAATTGGAATTTAAGGCTGGACATAATTAATTTAATTTCCTTGTTTTGAATGCTCTGTTTTAAGCTGTTTCTACCTGATTAGTGACCAAAATAATACACAGTTGCTCTATAAAATAGATCTAGCACAGCATGCTATCTATTTATCTATAACAACATCCAGCAGTATTTAGCAGAAT
Organism: Perognathus longimembris pacificus; assembly: GCF_023159225.1. Taxonomy (NCBI): domain Eukaryota; kingdom Metazoa; phylum Chordata; class Mammalia; order Rodentia; family Heteromyidae; genus Perognathus; species Perognathus longimembris. The sequence goes on from NC_063188.1 coordinate 23,670,821, forward strand.
GTTTTTTTGTTTTTTTTTTTGCCAGTCCTAGGCCATGAACTCTGGGCCTGAACACTGTCCCTGGCTTCTTTTTTGCTCAAGGCTAGCACTCTGCCACGTGAACCACAGCGCCACTTCTGGCCATTTTCTGTATATGTGGTGCTGAGGAATCGAACCCCGGGCCTCATGTATATGAGGCAAGCACTCTTGCCACTAGGCCATGTTCCCAGCCCCTAGCAGAATGTTTTATGCGATAAAATTCTGGGTTTTATAGTGGATTTCTCATAAAGTATTAAACATCTTTTTCTCCTCTGTTATATTCCCTCCTACACTACTTATCACATACTCCCAGTATATCTGAGACTTAGTGCTCAATTTCTATAGACTAGACCCAAGCAAACAGGCTGAAAAAGTTATGGTGCTTAAAGAGCAGCACTTTAAAGAACAAAACAATTGTACCTGATATCCTCTTTAAACACAGAGAATTTTTAATGTCAAAAGCATGCGCTCAACTTCTCTCAGCTCATAAACTTTAATGCTCTTATTGTCATTTGTTTGTTAAGTTCTCTTATCATTTCTGACAGAACGATTATCAACTTTGTGTTAATGCTATTTCATGACTTATAACAGAAGCCAAGGTAAAGCAGGCAGCAAGTCAAATGGTTTTATTTTCATAAATGTACTTGATCACGCTAATGTTCTTGCTTAATATAACTCTACCATTCCATCCTAACCCTGCAATAAAATTATATGTAAATGTTTGAAATGTGTCTCTACATATCATAGGCAACCAGACCTCTACTGTTTTTCCAAATAGTCCCAGAAATTAACTTCCTATATTTGAGTGATTTTTTTGTGCCAGTTCTGGAGCTTGAACTCAGGGACTGGGTGCTGAGAAGATTACAACAAAAGATTAAATTTTCTTAGTTTTACAGCTCTAACACACAGATAAAACAGCACCAGATAAGTTTCTTTGCCCTTTCTGTAGGTCAGTGACATATCCTTGATTCCAAATTGAAAAAAATTTTTACTTACCATCTCACATGGAGAAACATAAGCAGAGTGGCTGATAGTAAAGCAAGTAAGGAAGATCAGGAGACCCTCAAACTTGAGTGTCCATGAGGTGAGGTCCCAATCATCATGAAACCAGGCCTAAAGGCAAGCAATAAAGTCAAGGAATCAGTTGAATAGTAACGGCAACATAAGTATGTTTTGTAATGGCAACAGAGAAGACTAAGTTCAGAGCTGTGGATCTGGAAGATCAGAAGCCTTCTCATATTGCTACCTTCCAGGCTACATACCCTCAGGCCAGGCTTGCTGGACACAATGGTAATTATTTTGTTAACAGTATAATGACACACTCAGGAAGGAGGGTAATCAGTAATGTTTAGGTATCTAAGTGGTAAAAACATCCAGCAGTATGCTAGATGCTGAAATTACCAGGAGACTGCCAGTCTTCCTTCCCTCATCTCCATAGCCTGGTACTAAAGGGTATTTAGCAAGCTAATACTCCCAAGACAGGAGTAAATTTACACATATTTATTTATACATATTTATTTGATTCAAAAATGAGTAAAATAAAAGGTTTTATATAGACAGAAATATCAGACATAGACCCTGGCAAAGAAACTAGCAATTCCCTAATGAGTATTGTACCACGCTTCTTATCCTCAATGGCTATTTCAATGTAGTTAATAAAACAGTGTTGGGGCTGGGGATCTGGCTCAGCAGAAGAGCGCCTGCCTGGCGAACGCAAGGCCCCAAGTTCAGTCCTCAGCTCTGGGGAAAAAAAATAAAAGAGTGTTGCCATCAACTGAGTCAAGTAGCTGCAGAACATGCGGTGATTGGGAATGTACTTCCTTACATGTGGAAGTCTCTGTCCCCTTAAAGATGAAGAGTTAAGTGTTATTATATTCATATTCTCATAAAGTAATTTTCATATTACTTAAGACATGAAGATTAGGAATATCAAGTTAAAATGAAAGAGAGGGAGGTTGTTCATTCACCAAGAGTATTAAAAGTGTTTGACTCTTAAAATATGTCAGAAGACATTTCTGCCCCTTGCTTATTTCAGGACTTTCTTTGGTCAACGTTTTCTGCTATTTTGAGTCTCAATTTCTATAACTATTAAATGATGGCTTCGGTATGAACCAACTTTGAGACCTCTTGAAGGTCTCATTCTCTGGTTCTATAATCCATAGAATAATCAGTTATGTAGCTCTTTATAAGCTGGATTTCAGCCTTGGGTACAAATCATACAAAAACCATGAAAGTCTTGCTTTTCTTGCATTTTCCCCTCATCTTCCAATTATATCTTAATTTTCCAATTGTTATAACAGTAATTTATGCAATCTCCTACCAGGAAATCTCTCTCACTTCCTGGCAGCAAATGATTTCTTTTATTCTAAATGAATGACTACAGGGAACCTGACACTATCCTCTCATTTATAAGAATATTTTAAGGAGAATAGAATGTCATTGTCTAATATAAAGAGGCCACCATTCATAACACTTGCCTATCCTCAAAGTAGTATTCAGAGACTTGATAGGAGATCTTAGGTTACAGAAGGGAAATAGATCCAAGAATGAATGACAATATGAATAAAGGAGAAATACAGCACTGTGACCAAATCACTCCCTCTCACTGTATCCCATAACTTCACAGTCATTCCTGAGCAGTGGTGTACCAATGGTGAGGGATCTAACAACAGGGTACTGCCCACTTGGAAAAATACCACATATAGCAAAGATGATTTTGCAGATAGGATTAAGTGGGGATAATACTCTGGATGACAGCATAATAGGACCAAACAAAGAGAAATGTTATCATAGTGAAGAGAAAGCAATATGGAAATAGAAGCACTAGTGGTAGTAAGATGAATACAAGCCAGGGGAAGACAATAAACCACCAGAATTTGGGAAGGGCAAGGACCAGATTCTTTCCTGGAGTTTTCACAAATTCAGCCATGTTGACACCTTGATTTTAACTCCATAAGACTGCGTCCAGACTTTTAACCTCTAGAAGCATGAAAGAATAAATGTGAGTGGTTTACATCACTAACTTCTGTGGTAAGTCATTACAACAATGAAAAGAAGCTAATACAATGTCTGTCCTGTACCAGAACTGCACAGATCCTCTCTCATTTCATGTACACAAAGCTGTGAGAAATACTATCCTATAAATTTCAAAACTGGGGAAATCACAGCTCTGAGAGACCAAAAGAAATTATTGACAGAGCCTGAATTGGAACTCAGGTTTCTGACTTCAGAATCTGTTTCTTTTATACTATAACGTGTAATAAAAGTAACTATGATAAATACATCTTACATTCATCTAAAGCCTGTGCTTAGAAATGCATATGTATAATTTCATTCCTCTAAGAAATTGAGATTTACATAAGGAATTCATTTAGTAGTTTTGCACCAATAGGAGAATTGCTTATTTTCTATGATTTACTGTTCCTTCTGTGTTTTTTGGAATTAGCATGCATTAATAATTTGAGGTGATTTGATTGTGATAATTCTATACATGCATACAGTGTACTTTGAACAAATTTACCCCTTTCTATTATATTTCCATTTCCCCTCCCTTCTCTCTCCTTTTCCAGTGTTTCATTATTCTATGTTTATAACATGCATTGGTCCTCTTTACCCCTCAATATGGTTTCCTTTCCCCTCCCCAGTTGTCTGGGGGATCAAATCTAGGCCTTCTCATGTTCTAAGAACATATTCTAACACTGAGCTACACCCAACCATCCTGATTAATTTGCCCATAATAAACATGAAGCTAAAAATAGTAGTATTTGTCTCATAGACATGTTTTAAAAGCTAAGTGATTGATATTTGTAAAGTTTTTGTAACAGTGTTTGTAATATAGCACTATGCTAGAAAAATAACTAGGATACTACATCCTCTTAGGAATCTAGTCCCGTCTTATCTGCTGAGTCATCCTGACCTAGCTCCATAAGTACACTAGAAAATCTTCAAACACTCATGAGTTAAGTTTCTTGGAATCTGTTTCCACAGGTATTAATGAGAACTTTGAAAAATAATGAACTCTCTTGATGATTTCATGAGGACTCCAGTGAGGTCTAGGAACCTCAATCGTTTTCTAACCCCTGTGCTTCTTCCAAATGAGCACTATTTATTGTGTCCATATACAGTGAATTTGAATAACACAGGTTAATGATAACTTAAGGCAACCAGATCATCCTGTGTCATGAAGCAGTTTATCTGTAGATGAAAATTTATCTCTTAAAAGTCCTTTTAATTAGATGTTTTTGCTTCCTAAAATGAAGCATATCATCAAACTTGCTTTTAAAATCATAAAAGTTCTTTGGTAGGTAAAAAGGAATATGCACTGTGACACTCAACATTGTATTTACCAATTTGTGACCTTCTGCCACTTATTTTCTATATCATAACTACAGGGAGATGGGTCTAATGTTCATGGGCCCTGGGAACCTCATTTAGACTGAAATATAATTGGTAAAAAAGGAGCAAAAGCTCAACTTAAAAGGACACACCTGTGAGCCAAAGTTTATCTGGCGAACCCATGTCCCATGGCAAAAACAAGCTCCACAGTCCCACTTTTGACTGCTAAATGCCACAAAAATGAGGTTTGCAAGAGGGCAAGCACAACAAAGTTCAGAACTTGATGACTAAGAAAACACAGTGATAAATAGCAAATGAATCCCAGGATATAGCATCTGAAAAATGCTACGTACTTATGCAAATAAGATATTTAAATAGATTCTGCAACTGTTTTGTGAAGTGTTTAACATAATTTTACCCCTCCATTCTCTCTAAGCCTGTACATGGGCATTTTATCTCTTTTTCCTTCTATTTCCCTATCCTGATATGGCTACCCAGTCTCCTCTTGGAGTAGGGTTGCTATGAACCTAAAAGTCACCATTTACTTAGCTGTTAGTTAATTCAGATTTGATTCTTTGCAGAAAAGTCAAGTATAATATCCAGTGGCCAAGCCCTGGAAGACTCAGGGTCCTCTGACTGATTCTGTGCAAGCTATCCCATTTCAGTTCCTCCAACTTTTCCTGTACTTGATTTCTGATGTGTTCATACTTTCCACATTACATTCGCCAAATAGGTCTTTATCTGTTGGCAATGAAGGAAATATGTCAAGGTGGCTTCGGTGAGGAGAATCCATTTGACTGAGCTTCCCTAATCCATATGATAAGGAAAAAAAAACATTCTTAAAAGTAGCAAGTCAGGGGCTGGGAATTTGGCCTAGTGGTAGAGTGCTTGCCTAGCATGCATGAAGCCCTGGGTTCGATTTCTCAGCACCACATATACAGAAAAAACCGGAAGTGGAGTTGTGGCCTATGTGGTAGAGCACAAAGAAGCCAAGGACAGTGCTCAGGACATGAGTTCAAGCCCCAGGACTGGCAAAAAAGAAAGGAAAAGTAGTAAGTCTGTGGGGGGAAAGCCATGTTAAGTGAAGTAAATCAGACTCAAAGAAACATAGGCTCCATGGTTTCCCTCATTTGTAATAATTAGTGTATGTCTACGATAGTCCTAGCAGAGGATCACAATAGCTCAATAGCTATGTATATATGACCATATAAACTGATGCGAATCAAAATGAACTCCAAGATATGGAAACAAGAGTGTTTTTTTTCTGATTCATTGTTTTTCTTTTTGTTTTTTAATGGAATATGGTTAGATATTTCTTTTTCTGTCCTTTTTCTTTTTCTTTGGTTTATCTCCTGTCATTACTATTTTTGATTTTGGTACCCTGTGTCTTGTATATATGTTTATCTTATTTGGGGAAGGAAAGGAGAGTAACAAAATGGTGACACAAAGGACAAAGAGTGAACCAATGCAACAGTGATACTCACAAGACACTAAGTTGGAAATGAACTTTACAATTGGGGGTGAGAGGTGTGGGGGGAGGGAAAGCAAGAGAAAACAAGGGAGGGAGTAGCAATTTTCAACAAGAAATGTATTCATTACCTTACTTATGTAACTGTAACACTTCTGACATCACCCTTACAGTAAAATAAAGAAAAAAAGATAGCCTAGCTGTAAAATAATGAACATTATACAGCACGTGTGTTGATAAGAGTTAGGACTATGTGCATCTGATCATACAAAATAATATTTAACAAAATGAACTTCAGGAAATGGAAACAAGAGGGTTTTTCTTTGTTGTGGTTGTTTTCTTTTTGTCGTTTTGGTTTATCTGTCTTTGGGAGGGCAAGGAGGAGCACAGAAATGGAGGGACAAAGAGTGAACAAATGCAGCAGTGACACTTACTAGACACTATGTTGAAAATGCACTATATACCTTGTTGGTGGGAATGGGAAGGAAATACTGGGAGAGAGCAAGTGAAGGGATCACATTGTCCCAAAAGAATTGTACTCTTTGCCTTACTTATGTAACTGTAATCCCTCTGTAAAAATCACCTTTATAACAATAAAAAATTAAATAATGAGTTAGGAGCACTACCTATCTTCTTTGTTTTTAAAAAGTAAAATAGTCTATTTTCCCTGGGACTATTCAAATGTAATGGTTTTATTGACCCTTTTTGTAACTTTTGATTAAACTTTAGACTAAGGTGTCTTTATAACTAAATGTCAAAGAGAAGACAGGTTAGTGATAGTTTTGAGATGGATATAAAATAGAGTACTAAGCAAAGAGAGCTTCAGAAGTTAATAATTAAATCTGTTATCTAAAGATCAAAACTTTGACTATATAATGGCAAGCCACATCTGTAATACCAGCTACTAAACAGGTAGAGATTAGAGAAATTTGGATCCAAGAAAGCCCAGGCAAATAAGTATTGAGACCTTATCCAAACCAATAAGCTGGTCGTAGAGGTATACCATTCAATCTAAGTAGTATGAGAAGCATAGGAAGGAGGATTGTGGTTCAAGGCCAGACCAGGAAAATAGTGAGGCCTTATCTAGAAAAACTAACTGAAAAGCAAAAAGAACTGGAGACATGGCTCAAGTGGTATTATACTTCCTGGTAAACTTAAGATCCTAACTTCAAACCCCAGTATTGTTAAATGAAAATTGAATTGTTAGAGTAAAATTGCACAAATTGATCTTAACTCTCCTCAAACTTCCACTATAAAAGCACATGAGACATTCAAACCCCATCATAAAGAATGTCTATGTGGCTGTTTTTATGTCTTATGTGTAATGTCAAAAATCTAAATAACCTTTAGGTCCCCAAACATGTTGAAACTTTGTGAAAATGGCACAATTGTGAATTTGGAAGATGCTAGGGCTAGCATAGAGACTGTGCAACTGTATCTAAAAGTAAGTTGGAACAGCACAGCTCAGTATTCCAAACAGTATAATGGTTTCAATCCTAATCTAGAATGCCTTCAATGTTGTGCAATACAACCAGGCCAATAACTACATCAGTGATGAATCCAAGAAGCAATCAGATATTCAATGCCAGCTTTACATAATAAGAATTTAATGGATTGTTTTATAAAACAGACTCTCAAATTAGGTGCTAGCTATACTGTACAGGAAACGATATCTAACAAAAAGAAGGTACTGACAAAAATTTTAAGGTATCAGAGACCTAGTTAACAGAGTCAGCATTCCTGATAGAATTTTATTTTAGACGGACTTGGGTAATGACAATGATAAGATGGAGAATCTAGGCTCTAACTCCAATACTGTCTTCAAATGAGTACACATAGTTTAGTACTTAATACACAAAAAGACCTTAGTAAGCCTTCATTATCATAATAAGGACTTGTGAAATATAAAGGCCAAGATCCAAGATAAGGAAAGAATTCATCTTCATCAGCAAAGATTGATTTTTACTGGTAAATACCTGGAAGATGGATGAACATTATCTGACTAAAAATTCAATAGGAGTCCACCCTTTATTTTGTGTTGAGACTTCATGGTAGTGCTAAGAAAGGAAGAAGTCTTATACTACCCCAAATAAGAATAATCATAAGAAGAAAAGGTTATGTCTTGAAATAGTATAAGGTGAATAAAAATAACAAAATTAAGTCACCTTTGGCTAGAGTGCCCTTCAGATAAAGGTGGTGCTGAAGTTTTATGGCTAGTCACTTTGATAGACATTATTGTGGCAAATGTCGTCAGATTTACTGCTTCAATATACCAGAAGACAAGTAATTGTGTCTGAATTAATAAAAGGCATGAAGTAAAAATATGTGCTACAATTTCTTGGTTATCCTTGCCTGCCATTTGACCAGTTCATTATAAAGACCAGTTGTTTTCCTCATCCACTTTTCCTCTCCTGCTGCAACTTCAAGGATACTAAGGGTCCAGAGCTCACAAATATTCAAGGCCCTAAGAATTAAACATAAGCATTCCAAATAGTCAAATGGAGGTCAAAAAATCAAACATTGTATGGAAGTTAAGAGTCAATCCGTGCTTGCCTCATGTACATGAAGCCCTGGGTTCGATTCCCCAGCATCACATATACAGAAAATGGCCAGAAGTGGCGCTGTGGCTCAAGTGGCAGAGTGCTAGCCTTGAGCAAAAAGAAGCCAGGGACAGTGCTCAGGCCCTGAGTCCAAGGCCCAGGACTGGAAAAAAAAAAAAAAAGAAGAAGAACAAAATGCTCTAGGAGCTGGACCAGTGGCTCAGGCTTATAAACCTAGCTACTGAGATCTGAGGATTGTGGTTCGAAGCCAGCCCAAGCAGAAAGTGGCCATGAGATTCTACTCTGCACTTAACCACCATAAAACTGGAAGTGGAGCTCTGGTTCAAAGTGGTAGAGCCAGACTGGGAACATGGCCTAGTGGTAGAGTGCTTGCCTCGCATACATGAAGCCCTGGGTTCAATTCCTCAGCATCACATATATAGAAAAAGCAAGAAGTGGTGCTGTGGCTCAAGTGAGTCCAAGCTTCAGGACTGGCAAAAAAAAAAAAAAGGAATGGTAGAGCACTAGCCCTTAGCAAAAGAGATCAGAAACAGGGCCTAGGCCCAGGCCCTGGCCCTGAGTTCAAGCCCCACCCCCTCCCCCAAAAAAGAGTCAATCCACTTGTACCCTCTTTGTAAAATTACTTAATAAAAAATATAATTTAAAGTCTAACTAGTTAAAGGCAAATCCTCTCTCAGCCATGGTATATACCTTTAGCCAAATTGTTTGATCTCTTGTCTGCCTGTTTGACCTGCCACAAAACAAGCATAAAATATCTCAGTGAGTTGTTAAATGGATTAAATTGCTATAGTGTATATGAAGTCCTTCACAATCTATAACACATTAATCATTCATGAAAGTTACAATTATGTTTATTCCTTCTTTTCTTACTTTACTCAACTGGCTCCAAAAGTAAGACTAAATCTGTATTTTAGATACCTATGGGCTAAGCTGGAAAAAGCTAAGGAGGAGATATAATAAAGAAAATCAAACAAGAGCAAACAAGTTAGGAATAATACTTGACAGTGACTTTAATGGGGTAATTCCATAGTAGGAGACCCCTAGATTTTCTCATAACTTGAAACAATTATTTCAGTGGAGATGGAAATCAAGTACTGTTGGAGAGCCAAGGGAAGAGATAGAACAGTGCTATTTTTTTAATATGCCCTAATATCTAAACTTGTGCAGAAGTTTATTCCTCAGACCTATATGTGAAAGGCATTAAGAAAATGGAAACAAGATTGGAGGATCACAGTTTTAACCCAGCTCAGGCAGGAAAGTCCATGAGACTCTAATACCTAACTGACCACCAAAAAGCCAGAAGTGGAGCCATGTCTTAAGTGGCAGAGCACAATCCTTGAGCAATAAAAAGCTAAGGGACAGTACCCAAGATGTTAAATTCAAACTCAAGTACCAGGACTTGAACAACAACAACAAAGGTGGAAACAGTCTGATCATTTTACTTAGTGCTAGGACCCCAGGGAAATAGGTTGGTGTGGATAAAGTCATTAAGGCAGAACCCCCATGATTAAATTTTTAATGGCTTCATAAGAAGAGAAACAGAGACCAGATATTAACACACAACACACTACCTCTCTTGCCAGGTGATATGATGCTTTATGCAACTTCAAGACTCTGCCAGCAAGGAAGCCATTAATAGGTGAGGGCCCTAGACACAGCACCTCAAACCTATGACCCAAGAAAACCTCTTATTTATATACTAGCCTGCCTCAGGTGTTTCACTATTGTCATGAAAAACTAGTCAATGCAGATATCTATAGAAGACTTTTAATCCCTCATCACTTTAAAGTACATGCAGAACTAGTTGTTGCTCTAGTAGCTGATGTTTCATGTACACATAGAACCAAAGAATACCTTTATTCAAAATCCAGTAGAAAGTCAGACTGAGTAGACTACCTATGGATCTTCTCACTTTCTACGCATATACCAAACTTGTTTGGTTGAGAAAGGGTTTTTTGTGATAGAAATATTTCAAGAGTAGTATCATATTCAATTCCAACCACACACCCAGCTAAAATGACAGTTATTACATTTTGGCTTAATGAAAAGGAAACTAATGAGTATAACTAAGGTGATTAGCCAAAATGAATCACCAATTTGGAGAGAAATGCTGGCTCAGCAGGAGCACTGTTCACTTCCAGGTGTTTAAACTGTAGCTTTCAGAACCACTACAAATGGGTTTATGTGGGAAGGGAAGTCACCCCAATAAACAACTAGAGAAATAGCTACACTTTTTTACTCCTATGTCCTCTCAAGCCATGTCTTTTTCCTCCTCAAGTATGGCTTTCACAAAGACTATAATATTTATTTGCATTAGGGAAGGCAGAAAAGCCAAGCATTGAAGTCAGACAAGCCCAGGAACATTTCGAGCTTTTATTACTGTGTGGGCTAGAACAAGTTACTTAACCACTTAGAGATTCAGTTTTCTCACCTGAAAATGGAGGTCAAATTGGTTGCCAGCTTATAGGGCTTTCATCAGGATTTAATGAGCTCATTACAGTAGAACCTCTTTTCCTTTTCCAAGACCTCCTGGGGATGCTTATAACTAGATATTACCAAATGCTACATATAGTGTTTTATACACACACATACACACACACACACACTCTCACACATTATATATGTGTGTGTATATATATAACACATATATATGTATACATGTTATATGTGTGTATGTGTTTTATAACATATATTTGTGTGTTTATCAATGGTTAAATTCAATTTATAAAATGGTCACAATTATATGAACAATAGAATAGAATTATAGCTATATATTATAATTGAAGTTATATAACTGTGTAGGCCTCTCTCTCTCTCTCTCTCCTCCTTACCTCCATTGTGTATAGCATAAAATTATGGATATGGTACACAAAGAATGATTTACATCCTAGGTAATAGCATGCAAGATTCCATCACTCTACTAAGAACAGTGATTTAAAACTTATGAATTGGGCTGGGGATATAGCCTAGTGGCAAGAGTGCCTGCCTCGGATACACGAGGCCCTAGGTTCGATTCCCCAGCACCACATATACAGAAAACGGCCAGAAGCGGCGCTGTGGCTCAAGTGGCGGAGTGCTAGCCTTGAGAAGCCAGGGACAGTGCTCGGGCCCGGAGTCCAAGGCCCAGGACTGGCCAAAAAAAAAAAAAAAAAAAACTTATGAATTGAACATGAGTACCTCAAATCTTGGGAAGAGAAAAATAGTTCAATTCCACAAATATTTATTGTTGTCTAAGACTGTGCAATGGATTGAATAAAAGTTACTTTTCCTGCCATCATGGAACTTACCATTCAAGAAGGAAATGAAACTACCATAAACAGTATATAAATATAGCACCCCAATGTCAATAGGTGGTTGGATGTGTTTTAGCAAGTTGAGATGAGGCTTATTGTCCACATTTGTTTTGGTACAGTGCTAATAGTGAACACAGGACTGTGAACATGCTAGGCAGGTGCTCCACCTCTAAGCTTTCCCCCTCCCTCTGTAGCCCTATTGTCCATGTTCAACACAAACAACCCCACCTGCCTAACTCTATATCTTTAAACCATGATCTCCCTAAGCTGTACCTAATTAGTACATCTCTGTCTTTATTCTCCAGCTCAGCACAATATATTGGTGAAAATGAGAAAAGAAAAGTGAATCTTAAACTCCGTACAAAAGACAAAGAATGAGGGAATAGATATTGGAGAGTCTGCTAGGAGTAATGGCATGCCTTTTGGGACATCTTCAGTGTTGCGTATGTTATATCAGGTACAATTAGAAGCAATTGAGGAGTTGTAGGTAATAACACAAAATCATCTTGTTCTTTTCAAAGATACCTTTTGTAACATTTTATAATAAGGATTTTCAAACAGATTATTTGAAAGAATTTTACAGTGCACACCCACATACAGCCAAGAAACTAAAGTTAAAAATATATATTTGCTTTACCACATGTATATCCATCCATGTATGTATTCAGTCCATCATCTTTTCTTATATATTTCAGAGCAAATTAAAGTTATATACATTAGAAGTAATAATCACAGTATCTAACAACCTGTTAGTAGCAGGTATTGCTCTGTGTACCAAGCAATAGTCATAGTGTTTTATAGGTTAACTAATTTCATCCATGCACATACAGCACACAAGTTGATAAAACACAAAGAATATAAGAAAGGGGCTGGGGATAGGGCCTAGTGGCAAAAGTGCTTGCCCTGTATACATGAAACCCTGGGTTCAATTCCCCAGCATTGCATATACAGAAAATGGCCAGAAGTGGCACTGTGGCTCAAGTGGCAGTGCTAGCCTTGAGCAAAAAGAAGCCAGGCACAGTGCTCAGGCCCTGAGTCCATGGCCCAGGACTGGCAAAAAATAATTTTAAAAATAATAATAAAATTTTTAAAAAGAATTTAAGATATTATTGTAGATCACAGTTTTCATGACCAAGTTTCGGTTTGGAGATTATTAGGGAGTCACAGAAGGCTTTGTGGTGATGGTCAGACTTGTTCTTACCATTTCTGTCCTTGAAGAGAAAGACTAGGGATGAATACAATCAAAGTAAATGATGCATATTTGTGTGTGTATGTGAGAGAGATATGGTGTGCATAATAAAATCCACTAAAACTTTTAAAAGAGGGGAAAGAGAGAAAGCAAAAAAAGAAAGAATAATATAGAAAATGAATTTGATCAAAGTACATCATAATGAAACCCCATTGTACCATTAATTCACATTAAAAAAAATAACAACCTGGTCCAGGAAACCCAGAAAGAAGATGTTCCATGTGAAAAACTTACATGAATAATATCAGGTACCATTAACAGGCTCTCTACAGCAGAATTGAAGAGGTTAAAAAGTGTGAATCAGTCTTTCCCAATCCCCTATGCAAGACTGCCCAAAAAAACTGGATAGTTCCTTAAAAAGAACATAGAAGAAAACAGAGGTCAAATTTACAGAGCTGTTGATCAAGGATGAATCAGATCTTTAAGTTGGTCTAACAACAGTTACTTGTTTGGCCTCAGCTCACATGTGTTTGTGGCTTATAAACAGAGATTCATATTCCAAATGCTAGGCCCTCAAGTATCTGCTGATGTTTTGTTGTTGGCTTATCTATTTCTTGTTCGATAGTTCAAAAGCAATGAAGCAGCAACATAACTGAAAGGTGCAAACAGAAGATAATACAGTGCTATGAAAAAATGTAAGACTCTTGCTAGGCGCTGGTGGCTCACACCTGTAAGCCTAGCTACTCAGGAGGCCAAGATCTGAGGATGCTGGATCAAAGCCAGTTCAAGCAGAAAAGTCTGTGAGACTCATCTCCAGTTAACCACCAGAAAACCTGAAGTGGCACTGTGGCTCAAGTGGTAGAGTTCAAGGCTTGAGCTGAAGAGCTCAGGGACAGTGCCCAAGCCCAGAGTTCAAGCTCCATGACTGACAAAAAATAAAGTAAGACATTTGGTGTGTTAAAACCACTAAAAACTGATGGGGGAAGGTAGCTATCTCAAGTCAGGATACAACCCCATAGCCAGAATTGTTCACCTATGACATACTGCTATCTTTTTGCTGCCTCTGGTAGGGTGCTTCCACAACTATAGAACATTATCCTCTGGAACTTTTCCTTCTCCATCTATCACAAGGGCCTTGACTAAATAAATAAGCTATGGAGAAAATAAACCATCCAAAGGAATTCAGTATCTCCCAACACCTCCATCTTTGTGTAGAAAGATCTGATTTAAATCCTAAGTAATTATTTAAATGCCTGAAAGCTTTATCTTCAAGGATTGTAACAGTTGTAGGCCCAGGGGCAAGTATAATAGTTGATTTTGGAGTCTCCTTTCAGTATCAAAATTTCTACCATATAAGGTTCTGGCAGGATGATCATAAGCCACAATTAACTGTCCTTTCTTGAAATTTGAAGTGTTAAAATTTAAAGCAAAATTTGCTTCCTGTTTCATATATTTTACATATACATTGTAAAAAAGTGTCTGCAGACATATACACATGCAGACATACTTTATTACATTGTGCTTTATTGTACCACGTACATATATTTTCACAAACTTAGTTTTTAGCAAAACTGCATTGAATAGGTAGGTCTCGTTTTTCTAATAGATAAGATCATTTGCATCTTCAGCAATAAGATATAGTTTAGTTGGCCACCGATGGCTCATGCTTTTAAACCTAGCTACTCAGATCCTGAGTTCAAACCCCAGTACCAAAAAACATATATTTTAATTAATCTAAGTCCCTGATTCTTTCAGGCATGTTATTGCACACTAGCATTTTCTGTGGCACAGGGGTTGAACTCAGAGCACTTTTTTTTTTGCTATTTGAGAATTCTACTCCAGCCCTGTTTTTCACTGGATGTTTTTAGAATAGGGTTTCAATTCTTACACAGGTACACACTTGAGCTGAGATCTTCTTGCTTTAGCTTCTGTTCATTGCTAAGATCACAGATGCATGCCACTGAATCCAGCTTCCCTCCTAGAGATAGAATCTTTTGGACATTTCTGCATGGACTGTCCTGGAACCTCAACCCTCTCCTTCCTAGACTCCTACATACATTGAGATAATAAGTATGTGCCACTGTGCCAAACTGTGAGTAGAGAAAAGGTCTCATAAACTTTTCTGCCTGGGCTAATATCAAACTGAAATCCAGCCATTTTCAGCTTCCAAAGTTGTAATGATTTCAGGTATGAGCCGCCAGTACCCCACTTAAAGATAATGTTTATATGTCCTCAGAAACTAAACCATTCATATGAATCACCTTACTGATATTTGCTTCATTGTAGTGATCTGAAGTGAAGCCTGTACTATCTGAGGAATGCTTGTGCAGAAAACAAAAGCATTAAATCTAGTTGCAGTCATTCTATACTCAAGATATATTTCCTGAGAACTTTCTAAAACAAACAGCACATAGTTTCTCATCCTCAGCTCTTACCAGCTTTCTAACTGGTATCACAAATATTTAGAAGCTCATTCAGCAAAGTAACAGGCAATTAGTAATAATGCAAAAATGTTACAGATGCATCCCTGAAAGTAAATGAAAGGTTGAAGTCTGTTTCCAAAGAAGACTTCAAGTAAACAGCTTTTTCACAGCCTTCCTTGAATGTCTCAAACAGTGGTCCATGACTGATTCTTTGGAAAGACTCAAAACCTCAACAGTGGACAAGAGCCTCCAAAGTAGAAGTGAAATGACCTTAGAGGAATGAATGGACTCTGAGCATTCATCTAACTCAATTCTAACTGAAAAAGTTGAAAAGCTGGAAAAAGGAAAGAAGTGTTTTTTACATTGTTGTAAGGATTCAATGCATGTCAATAATTAGCAAATTCTAAGACTGAGCTCTTTCTGGTGATGAGGTTCATCTTGAAGCCCTTCCAGACAATTTAGGACATTAAGAGTTATTATAGGCCAGATCCTGGCAATGCATCACTGAACAAGAACAATAAACACAGCTCCTGACTTCCCAAAGTGTAGCATTTAGTTTCAGACACTTCAACAAGTATCTTCGAAACTGCTACAAGTGCCATAATCAGGAAAGCATTGAAGGCTATACTATTTACATAAAAAGATCAGAGAAAATTTCACACAAAAAATGCTATCTAGATTTATACCTTACGAAAGTGAGTAGAGGTTAGGAAGAAATATTTCCTAAAAAAAAAAAAAAAAAAACTTAACAAAGGGCTGAGAGCATAGTAAAGCAGTTAGCTAACATATGGATAGCTATGGTTTTATTCCACACTACTGCAAAAAATTAGTTTGAATTAATTAACTATATTTATATAACTAATTATATGAGCTAAGATAGGTGATTAAATAAAACTGCTTACTTCAATTTAAAAACACATGGAAGAAAATAAAACCAAATTGTAAATTACACAAAGGAAAACTGATGCTGAGAAAGCTACAGGAGAAAGTTAGCATATAGGATTTTTAAAATGCATATGGGATTTTTTTAATGCAAAACTTAAACGTAAATGAATGTGGAATTTAAAGGTTCAAAATGATACAATAAATATAAAATATATAAAAGAAAGCAAAGGATATCCAAATATAAGGCTTAGGAACATAAAAAAGCAAATGTAGCACTGTGGTAGAATAGCATGCAAAAGGCACTATTAAAAATGCATTAGTAAAAAAGAATACCAGACAAAAGGTAAAGAAATCAAACACAATGAAAAGGAATAAACCAAAGAAAATAAGAAAGAAAAAAACAGAACTGCACACAGTACAATAAAAACCTCTTCTTTCCATTTCTTGTAGTTTATTTTGATAAACAAACTTTTATTTTTTTAATTTTATTGTAAAGGTGATGTACAGAGGAGTTACAGTTATATAAGATAATGAGTACATTTCTTTACAAACAGTGTTACCCCTTCCCTCATTTTCTCCCATTTTTTCCCTCCCCACTCCCCTCCCCGCTAAGTTGTAAGGTTCATTTTCAACATAGTGTTCTCTGAGTATCACTGTTGCAATGGTTCACCTTTTGTCCCACCATTTCTGTGATTTCTCATCCCTTCCTTAAATCAAATAAGCTTATATATGAGACAAAGGTCACAGAAACCAAAAACAGTAACAACAGGGAATAATCCAAAGGAACAACAAAAAGAAAGAAAGAACTGCAAGAAGTAAAAATAAAAAAGGAAAAAATTGTTGTTTCCATTTCTTGGAGTTAATTTTACTAAGCATCATTCTATATAGTCATATATACATAGATATTGTGATTCCCTATCAAGAATATCCTAAACATATTCTAGTTATTACAAATGACAGAAGCGGCTGGAAATATGGCCTAGTTGTAGAGTGGCTGCCTTGCATACATGAAGCCCTGGGTTTGATTCCTCAGCACCACATACACAGAAAAGGCCAGAAGTGGTGCTGTGGCTCAAGTGATAGAGTGCTAGCCTTGAGCAAAAAGAAGCCATGGACCTGAGTTCAAGCCCCAGGACTGGCAAAAAAAAAAAAAGATGACCAAAACCATGCAGCTTGTGTTTCTTTGGGTCTTGCTTACGTCACTTAATATAATGTTTCCCCAATCTTTCCATTTCCTTACAAATGGGGCAATGTCATTCTTTCTGATGGAAGTATAGAATTTCATTGTCTATATTTAACACATTTTCTTGATCCATTCATCTACTGAGGGGCATCTGGGTTGATTCCATGTTTTAGCTGTGGTATTTAATGCTGCAATGAGTGTGGTTGTGCAGTGATGTGGCCCAAAGGGAACACTATTACACTGTTAGTGGGAGTGTAAACTTGTTCAACCACTCCAGAAAACAGCATGGAGGTTCCTCAAAAGACTAAGCATAGAACTCCCCTATAACTCAGCAGTCCCACTCCTGGGAATTTACCTAAAAGGCCACAAACAAGACCCCCAAAGCTTCCAAGAGACTCTTATCTCCAATTAAAAAGCCAGAAGTGGAGCTGTGAGTCAAGTAGTAGAGTTGAGCAAGAAAGCTCAGAGACAACACGTAGGCCCTGAGTTAAAGTGCAATGAGAGTTGCATACAAAAAAAGCAATTTAGATGTCATGGACACGTGAATTGCTTGGTCTTGCTGCTTATATCATTTGAATATATATGTAGAAAGAAAGACAGACACAGACACACAAATAACTTTTCTTATTTTTTATGCCATAATAATTGGGAACATATAATTTCTGGTTTTGGTTCTACAAGATGTTTCCTGAGGTTTAAAATGAGAACATAGTTTTCTCTTTGAAATTGTATCTATAAACAGAGTTTTCTCTATGAAACAGTCTCTTGCTCTTTCTTATCTCAATTTCTTATTTCCCAGATAATGGTGGTAGAATGTAAGATATTGGGCTTCTTTTTGCATTCTCCATTTTAGTAGTATATTTTAATTTCATAAATTAAGGTTTCATTATATTATTTCCATAAATGCATATAATGTAGTATGATCATATTCACTCCTCATATAATCTTTATTATTCTCTTATCTGCCTTTTCCTCTTCCTCTTTTACCTCCCTAGTAGTCCTTTTTTTACTTACATAATCTTTTTTTTACCCTAGACTCCATAAATGAAAGAATGAATATACTTGTCTTTAAAGGACTGTCTTATTTGATTTAATATGATGATCTCCAGCTGCATCCATTTTACATTTTACTGAATATAACTTATTTGCATCCTTTTGTATGCGTGAATAATACTCCATTTATTCATCCATTACAATACACCTAAGGTAATTTAATAATGTGCTATTTTATGAATAGCATAGATAAGGATGGGTATATAGGTATCTCTACAGTAAGTTAGCTTTAATCCTTTGGGGTATATAATTAGAACTGATATGGCTGGATCATATTGTTTTATTTTATATTTCTGGGGAACATCTATCAGAACAGAAAACTCCTGGTCAAATATTTTTCTACTGAAAAGGCAAATACTATTCCAATGTCTAATGATATTTGATATCACAGAAAAGTGTAGGAATATGCTATTTTTTTCTTTATATATAACATATTTTCCTTCTGTATTTTTCTCTTTTTTGACTGGATAGCTGTAGTAGTTTTATAGGTGGTTTTTCTTCATCCCTGAAATTCAGAACATTCATCAGAAATATATATGTATACGTGTGTGTGTGTGTGTGTGTGTGTCAAACACATCTTTTTAGTTTGACTAGTACTAGGTGGTCCCTTTTAAGCTAAAAACTTATTTCTTCTCTTCAGATATGTTTACTTCTATTATTTCTTGTAATACGATTATTATTGTCTCTTCAGATACATAAGTTAGCCACATGTTGATTCTGTATTAGTTTGCACATTAAGTTTATCATTGATACTCTTATTTTAGCTCTTTATTCTTTTTCTCTGCATTGTAGGGAAGTTTAAAGTTGTACCAATTATTACTGATTTTATTTTCTGTATTTTCAAATATGGTTTCTTTTAGTGTTGGCTTACTTTTTACATCCTAGTAGATAACTATCTTCATCTACATAAAGTACAATTTAACATGGCTTCACAAATCCAGGAGTAAGTACTTTAGCATTAATGAGAAGGATAACAAACAAAACTAAGGTGCATGGCAAGTAGTATTGAAATGATCGAATGAGGTATATTCATGCCCTGAAATACTCTGTTTTATCATTAAGAGAATTACAAAAGTTTTACCAAATCCACTTGGTGCTGATCAATGAAAGATACAAAAATCTGTGTAATGACCCATTTTGTAAAATAATGGCCAAGACACTGGGATGCATGCTGGGATTGGGATTGAATCTGATTAAGTAGATATAAAGAAAACACAGTGTTAACTTATGTTACCTTGGGGAAGTGTACATGAGAACAGAGAGAAGAAATGGGGAAAACAAGACTCCCAAAAGATGTATGTAACAATAAAGAGTTAGACTATGACACCATCTGTGAACTGATAAATATATATGTATGTATATAAATGTATGTTTAGCACAGGGTAGTAAAATTTTCAATGCTTCTTTCTTCTTTTACTTCTGTCCCCCCCACACACACATTAATGGTCCATAAATATGACAGTGAAACCTCTAAACACACAGTATAAGCTAGTTTCCAGATCAAGAACTTAAGAGACTAAAGGCAAAGGAGAAGCTAGAGTCAGAAGAAATGCTGGCAAAAGAACTTGGCACCATTTCCTCTTTTTATTTAGTAATGTTCCTGTATGCATCACCTTTCACATTACACTTACATTACACATTACACTTACATTAGAGTGCCCTGCTACCTACACAGATAACTTTACCTCCTTCAAGCCAGATTCTGTTAGGTCTAGCATTTCATCTGCTTTTTATGAGGCTTGAACATTTTGAATGGGAACTCGAATCCAGTTTGTTCCCATTTGTACTCTATCTTAACAACTGGAAAATTTCTTCCTTCTTTATCTTTTAAGGTCATTTTTCTTTTTCTATTTCCTTGGCCTTTAAAAATATTCCACTTTTGCTGGGCACCAGTGGCTCACACTTGTAATCCTAGCTACTCATAAGGCTGAGACCTGAGTATCATATTTTTGAAGCCAGTCCACACAGTAAAGTCTGTGAGACTCTTATCTCCAAATAAGTACCCAAAAAGGAAAAGAAGCTGAAAGTGTTACTGCAGATCAAGAGGTAGAGTGCTAATCTTGAGCAAAAGAACCTCGGGAATAGTATATAGGCCCTAAGTTCAAGCCCCAGTACCAGAATAAAAAAAAATTTACACTTTTAGCTGGGTGCTGGTGGCACATGCCTATAATACTAGCTACTAAGGTAGATGAGACTGAGAATTGAGGTTCAGAGCTACCCAGGGAGATAAATCTGAGAGACTCATGTCCAACTAATCAGCAAATGCTGGAGGTGGAGATATGGCTCAAATGGTATATTACCAGCCTGGAGCAAAAAGGCAAACAAGAGTGCAAGGCTGAGTTCCAGTCCCAGTACTGGCAAACACACACACACACACACACACACACACACACACACACACACACACACACACCGAGAGATGGAGAGATGGAGAGAGAGACAGACAGAGACAGACAGAGACAGAGACAGAGACAGAGAGACAGAGAGAGAGGCATATCCCTACATCTTAGACTGTTGTTGTTTTGCTTGTTTGTTCTGTTAAGGCAACATGTCCTTATGTAGCCCAGGCTTGTCTTGAACACTTGATCTTCCTGAATCCACCTCTTGAGTTCTGAGATTACAGGAATGTACCACTAGGCACAGTTGATTCAATAACTTTTGCTTCTTAAATTTTAAGCTATATTTGTTTACAGACCCATCTTAGCCATCCAGAATCCCCACATTTCTGAGCAGAAATTTTGTCTCAAAGCTGTTTAATAGTTCATTTCACAGGATATACAACATCCAACCAATCTCTATACTTTCAGATGGCCATGCCCTATGTCCACATTTAAACTACTAACAAAGCTTTAAAAGCTTCTACTCATCTTTAACACAGACCCATTGAGACCTCAGCATCATACCCTCCACCCCATCAATGTTTTATGGAATTTAAATTAAACGCTGTTTTCAAACTCTTAATTGTCAAGCATTACTTTCAATTTTCATAATGACTAAGACCAAATTTAACTTCTGAACATTGCTTAGGTTGCCCCTAGTTGGAAACAGGCAAGGGCTATGTAAACCTATAATCTTAGTTTCAATGTGCACTCTATAATTTTCAGCAATGACAGTTATGACAAGAAAAATGCCTAGAAAGATACCAGACAACTTTGAAAAAGCCCCATGCCAAAAGATTTTTTTGACAAGGGGATCTCAGTGAGAACACAAAGAGGCCAGAGTCAACAGTCACAGAACCAGAGTTCTTTGTCTGAACTTTCTCAAATGTAAGCATCTTTGTACTACCTAACCCTTACCCACCACCTCATTGGCATTGATCTCCCATTACAGAACACTAACAGGCACAGAAATATTTTCTCCAAATCCAACTACATCAGAGAAATTAGATTTTTTAAATTAAAGGCATTAAATATCTTTGTTTAAACTTAACTGGGCAGCTGTACATAATAACATGCATCCATATTCCCAGCATTCTGGCAATAGAGGCAGGGAAATTACGAGTTATCTACTGGACTCCAGCCCAGGCAAACAATAGTGTAAAACTTTGGAAGTAAGCCAAATGGACCTTAAGTAGCTCTGGTCAAGCAAGTCAAATAAGTATTCACAAGTTATTGGTATTACTGGCAAGTTGTGACTCTAAACAGGTCATAGGTATGGAGGATGAAAAAAAAAGAGTTAAGGTAAGCCATGTTACAAACTATCCCCTCAAGGGTAGATGAAGAGAAGATGGGGGAGGGGCAGAATGCAGTCAATAATTCAATGTGTATCCTACAAAATCAAGAAGAGTGAGGAAACTGATGAGTTGGAAGGGGTGGGTGAGAATGTTGAAAGAGGTGATATTGATCAAGATGCATGCATTGGATTCATAAACTGCTTTGTAGAATAGCAACTCCTTTGTACAACTACTTAAAGATAATAAAATAAATAAAAATAAACTTTCTCAAACTTTTTGAAAAGAGACCCAAGAGCAAAGCAAATAAGAGAAAGACTTGACAAATGAGATTACATCAAAATAAAAAGTTTCTGCATAGCAAAGGACATAGTTAATATGTCCATAGCAATATATCCAATAAAGGCCTAATATCCAAAACAGACAAGTAGCTCAAAAATAACACTCCCAAAACATTAGTAAACCAATCAATAAATGGGAAAAGGAACTTATGAGAGACTCCCTAGGAGAAAGTAAAAAGGGAAAATATGCACATGAGGAAATGACCAACATCCTTGATGATAAAGGAAATGCAAATCAAAACAACTTTAAGATTCCATTTCACCCCAATTAGATTGCCCAACACCAAGAATTCACATAACAAATGCTGGTGGAGATGTGAGTAAAAAGGAACTCTATTGCACTATTGGTGGGAATGGAAACTAGTACAACCACTTTGGAAGGTGGTATGGAAGGTTCTGAAAAACAGTACCCATACCACTACTGAGTATCTACTCATACAAGTCAGGATACAGTAAAGACACTTGCACTTTCATGTTCACTGCTTCACTATTCAAAATGGCCAAGTTATATAACAGCCCAGATGCCCTATAACAGGTTAATAAATCAATAAAATTTGGTATATGCACAATTGAAGTTAATCATCCATTAGAAATATTATTTCATTTGTAGGGAAATGGATGGGCCTAAGTGCTAAGGGAAATAAGCCAAACTCAGAGAGATAAAAGGCAGATGTTTTCTCTTATATGTGGAAGCTAAATCTAAAATATAACTTGGCATGATAAACTACATGAGACTCTAGACATTCATACACAGTCAGACTAAAGGAGGGTATCCTAGGGGAGGAACACAAAGATGAAACTTCTCTGAACATTTAAAATACTATTTATTGGGGAAAATTCCAGGAAATAGGAACATTTTTGTTGTTACTATTGTTGGTGGTGGTATTTGTTTTTGCTTTAGGTATTTTTTTAGGAGGGGGCAAAAGGGACACAGGAAAAAAGATGAGCAAATGCAATCATGCTATTCCATATACACTATGTGGAAAATGACCTATCCTACAATTACTGTATACTAATTGTAACTTGTAGACAGGAATAGGATGGGGAAATTAGGGGAAAGAAAAGGGAGGGGTGAAATAATGACAATACAATTCTATTTTTAAAACCAAAAAAATTAAAAACAAACTAAAATCTAAACAAAAATAAATCCTCCTCTCCTAACCAAAAATAAAACCTATCCCTCAGGGGCTTGCCAAGAGTCTTAAAATTCTCAAAGGAATTGTTCTTTAAATGTAAATGTATTAAATATTATTGTTAAAACTTAACTGGGCAGGCAGGACTGTTGGAGCATGACTATAATCCTAGTACTTAAAGGTATGGATAGGAGAATCATGAGTTCCAGGATAGTTTTGAAATCATCCTGCATTCAAGGCCCACCTGAGCTACATAGCAGGATCCTATCTGAAAACAAACAAACCAATTACAACAATGATAAAAGTTACTCAACTGGGCCATCCTATAAAAATAATTCAAACCATTATTAAAACCTTAGAGGAATTTTTTGCTATATTAAGCAGTTTCCCATATAAAACTAGTATACCACCATATGTTTACAAAATGTTTTATAGCTTACACATTCTTTTTCATTACTATTCATTAGTACAAGGGAGATTTCATTGTAACATTTTCACACATGTATAAAGATATCCTGATCCATTTCCCCCATCCCCATAACTGTCCCTCCTCCATCCAAGGTCCCTTTTTTTAAGTTAATTTATTTATTAATTGAACACAAATCTTTTTGACAAGGTGTTGTGCAAAAAGGGTACAGTTACATAGTAGGGCAGTGTGTACATTTCTTTTTTTTTCAAATTTTTATTATCAAACTGATGTACAGAGAGGTTACAGTTTCATATATTAGGCATTGGATACATTACTTGTACCATTTGTTACCTCGTCCCTCTTACCCCCCC